>NC_081804.1:3117283-3327283 GCF_963082965.1 Carassius carassius | reverse complement strand
TCTGCTGCTCAGAGAGCTGAGGTAAAATGAAAACAATTAAAACAGAATTGGAGTAGGTTGAATTTATTATGTTATAGATGAGTATATTTAAAGAACAGCACACAGACCTCAGAGTGTAGTTGTGCGGATTGTAGCATTAGCGATATTTCTGGAGGGGGGCCCTCCTGACCTAAAGGAAACTTCTCCAGAAGAGCCTGAACATAAATCATAGCACCTCAGAAATAAAGACTTCCCCTTATCCATCACAGTACAAAATAGTTCTTTAATGGCAAATTCACACATATCCTTGGCTAACTGTTGAAGTACAACTATCAGTCAGTTAAACGTTTAAGGAACTCAGAAAAGATGGTTCATAAACTGGGAACTGGAGACTTTCATGACAAAAGAAAGATTTTAGTTGTATTATTTCTATAATTTAAAGTAAAATTCAACTGTTATAATTTTTTTTTAATTAAAAATCACTAACACAATAGCAAAGTAAGATACTAAATGGGCACTAAAAATCTATAAAAAGCTAACATCTATAAATATTTGTAATAAAATAAGTTATATATATAAAAAAAAGACAAATCATAACAACAACAACAAAAAAAGCTCTGAAGCATGATATCAGACCTGTACATTCTGTTGTTCTTGCTGCAGGAAGTTCACTCTGCGCTCGTCGAGTTTCATCCTCTGCACCTTCCACATGGCTTTGAGCTCTCGTCTAGCAGCTGCTTCTGATAACTGACTGTACTGAGTGATCAGATCCATCCTGAACACAGAAAATACATCATTTAATAAATGGCTTTGATCTCTCTGGATATTTGAGTCCTTTTATAAAGTGTAACAGTGCAAAAAATCCTATTAATTCTCTTCACAGTGAAACAGATTTTTATTTATAATATGAACTTTTCAAGACAGACCTAGCATGAGATCTGAGGGCGATACAACAGTATATGAAGCTAAAACTCAGTGCAATTTCCACTTCATAAAAAAAAGTCTTTATTTGCCAAATTTTAGGTGTAATACCAACAATTTTAAAGCGAGATACGCAGTCAAGTTGTTTTTTATTTGTATGTTTTAATATTATCAATAACAAATTAAGTTTAGTCAATAGTTTTACTACTGGTTTTCATTTGATTATGTCATTTGCAACGCGTTCTGGGATGAGCAGTTCATTTCCTTTATAAAAAAAGTACACAATCTCGTACCTTTTTCTTTTTTCTTAAATACTTCTTAGGTTTAAATGCAATATTTTAATGTTAAGATTCATCTTAGAACAGCTTGTTTTGGTTCACGGCTCAGAATGCTTTACTGAATAAATTGCTCAAATGCATGAACGGGAAATAAACTTCCTGTGGGCGGTCACTGCTGCACTGCCCTACAGCCTAAGCTTCAATCACTCTTTTTTCTGATGGTTACTGTATGCCGCCCACCGTGCCCGGCGCTCCAGCTGCTCCTCGAGGGCCTGAAGCCTCTGCTCTCGGTCTCTGAGCTCTCGAGCGTAGCTGAAATCGTCTTCCTGCTGCTTCCGTCTCACAGTACTACGCCACTGAAACCACATCCACACAAGTTAGAACCGCTGAAGATGGTTTTACTGAAGGGTTATTAATATTCTCCTCACCTCCTGGTCGAGCTCCAGCTGCTGTTTCAGCTCTTCAAACCGCTCTCTCTTCTGGGCCTCCTCTGCCAGACGCTGCGACACCTGGTGACCTGCAGGGGGCGAGAGCGAGAACAGTGGGGCATCAGCTGTAAGCCCCATTCATCTGTCTCTGTGGGGAGGAATTCTCTCTCGTTAGTCGTCCTGATAATTAATACTTGACCTCTGCGAGGAGAACAGCTGCGTGTCCTCCTTACATAAAAAAAACATTGTTTACTACACATTTCAGGGTTAGTTTGTTATTTTAGAATTTAAACTAAATTAAACAAGAACGAAAAATTTCCTTAGCCATTTAATATATTAATAATATAAATCTCTATATAGTTTATTACGTTTTCGTTTTTTTTCAGTACTTTAAGCAATTTCAATGTATTTTTTGTCATTGTTTTCAGCATGTCTATAGAGTTTTACTTTTAAATTATTTAATTTAGTACTTAATCTAAATGTGCATAAGAAATTTGAGCAATTTAATCATTCTGACATTTGTATTTGTTTTTTTGAAACTATGTATAGTTTTTTTATTACGTATTAGTTTGATTTATTTTAGTACTTGTATTTTAGTCATTTTTAATAAATGTAGTCATTTTATTGTGTTTTTGTAATCATTTTGTTTTTTTGTCTAGCATTTCTATATAGTTTTTATTAGGTTTCAGTATATTTAGTTTTAGTTAAAAATGTAATAAATCCCTTGGCAACTACATGAAATAAAATACATTTAGGTCAGGTTACACAGACAGGGCTTAAACTAAGCCAGGATCATGCCATAGTTGAACTAGGACATTTACGTTATTTTTCATAAACATGCCTTAGAAAACATTTCTGGTGTGCATCTTGAGACAAGACACATAGGCACTGATATATTTTAAGATCAGTAAGTGCAAGTTTCTTTCAGTTGACACAGCTCAGACTTACATTTTAGTATGGGACTAGGCTTAAGCCTTGTCTGTGAAACCGGGCGTTAATGTTTTATTTCACTTAATATTTCAACAAAAAACAATAAGAAACCCTGTTACATATGTCAGATGTTCCTGTCTATATGAACGGCTAATCAGCAACGTGTTTCACTCCCAAATGGCTCACTCAACCTGAACCTGCAGGCCCACAGAATGTCCCATTTCTCATTTTATAATTTAGAAGGGTGTTATTTGGGACAGAGAACTAAGAAGACTAATTGTAGCCAGACAGAAGCTGCTAACAGCATCAGGCGCGTGTGTGTGGGTTTTGAAGGCACAGATTTCTGACCTCTGATTCTCTCCAGGGTCTTGGCCGCTGACACTCTGACCTGGTTAATGAGCTCCTGTCGGGCCTGTTCAGTCCGCATAGCCTGACAAAACACAAGTTGTAGAAGAAAGAAGACAGACTTCAGCACAAAACAATAAAGCAGATTTCATCCAAGGTCAGAGTGTCCTGATCAAACTGGGTTAATGAACCAGCTTTCGCCTGACTCTCCACCATCAGTGGCTCTGAATTCATACTGTAGACATATAAGCATCTAACCTGGAGAGCTATTCTAAAAAAAAACAACAACATTAGTTTACAACATATCAACATTTCCAAAAACATCTCTACAAATGATTCAATCAGCATGATGACCGCTGCAGTACCTTCTCCTCCCTGCTGATGGCGCTGTGCCTAGCGATGGTCTGCATCCGTCCGCGATACACAGCACAGTCTCTCTCAATCTCCTCTACTTCCTGCAGGGAAAACGTCACAGCGATCCTGGGCACTGGTACATCCGACCAGAAGATGTAGTGCTGTTTAATGAACAGATGGAGACAGACAGGACTTCAATTATATTTGAAAATGTAAAATGTATCTTTATTTTAAAAATGTACTTTCAGCAAGGACACATTAAGTTGATCAGAAGTGACAGTAAAGACATTTATAATGTTATAAAGCTGTACTGCTTTTCAATTAATCAAAGAATCCTGGAATGATTACAGTTTCCACCAAAATATCCAACAGTTTTCAACACTGATGATGCTAAAAGTTTCTTAAACATCTGATCAGTATATTAGAAGGATCATGTGACTCTGAAGACTGGAGTAACGATGCTGAAAATTCCGTTTGGATCACAAGAATAAATTGCATTTTAAAATATATTAAAATAGAAAACAGGTATTTTAAAATGTAATAATAATAATGCAGAATATTAACAGTTTTTATTGAATTTTTCAGAAGATAAATGCAGCCTTGATGAGCATAAGAGACGAAAAATATAAAGAAATCTTACAGACCTAAAGCTTTTGAGCATCAGTGTATATGAAGCATTCTAAAGCATTCTTCCATCTTTATTTGACCCTCTCACTTTAGCACTCACTATTCTACACTATTAAAAAAATAGAGATATTATCTTTTTGTATTCTATTTTCTTTTCATTTATTATACAATTATAAAAAAAGACCTCTAACACCAGCTTGCGCTATTCTTTTTCTATTCTGTTTTCTTTTTATTATATTATTTAAAAGCCTTTTGCGTTTAAGCTAACTGAGACTTGTTATAGCACTTATATATCATTGCTCTTTTGTTGTTTTTGATCGCTTCCACTGTCCTCATCTGTAAGTCGCTTTGGATAAAAGCATCTGCTACATGACTAAATATAAAGTGTTCGAGGAGCACCTGTGGGCAGCAGATTTTCAGCAGGTTGATAGTTTTCCCGCAGACGTAGACGTCATTGGCGATGTGTTTAAGGAACACCGGCACACAGTCCTCTGCATCACACGAAATCAGAGTATAGCCCTGCGTCCAGAAGTTCTTATCTGAGGAAACAGATTCATTCATTTTTAAAGGGCTTTTGCATGAATGTCATATTGATTAACTGCACACGATCAAGATAATACAAGAAATCCATAATAATGCAGCAGAAATCAGATTGAGTTATCATTTAACAGAATTAAAGCATGAGACTGAGAAGCTCACCTCTGTAGGTCAGATAATCCTCATTGACCTCGATCATAAACTCTTTATATACGTCACGGAAGACGCCACTGTACACCCAGTCTGAAACAAACCTACACACACACACAATATCAACTTGACAGATATGTCTTCTATACATCACGATTCTCCATCCATTCACGTCACACAAGACAGGTAACGGCACACGGGTTTGTTGACAACATGAAGGTGAGTTAATAATAGCAGAGAATCTGTGTTGTGCATTTAAATGCCAGTCAGACACTACAGTATCTCACTAACATTTATTTCATGGTCTCAGTCACTCGGAAAATATAGGGTGTCAAAACCCACTCTGCTCTGAAGTGACCTTCCTGAGTTGAATAATAGATCGAGAAATAAAAGGCGAAGGTAGGAGATGAGTTTCTCACCGTGTGTAGGGCTCACAGCTGCTCTTCAGCAGCGACAGCAGCACCGGATGATTCTCATTACTGCAGTTACTCTGAGCTTCATTATACAGACACGACAGCAGCTTTACACCCTGAACACACACAACACACTGACGATAACACACACACCGCCGCAGACCTGCAGCACGTCTGAGCTGGAAACAATGTCTTCAAACTCTTCAAAGCTGATGGCTCCGACAGAAGTGTGTGACAAGAGTGTGTGTGTTTCTTACCACGGGGAACGTTGCTCGTCCCACACCTCCGATTCCATCCACACAACACAGCTCTGACAGATACCTGATCACACACACACACACACACACACACACACACACACACACACACACAAAGACCATGATTAAGAGCTGCTGAAAAGACTACATAATCTATTTATGTTAGTTCTTCTCTTGAATCTGACAAAAATAACATCCAGGGCTCATCAACAAGGTTTTTTCCACTGGCCCCAACACATAAAAAAATTATACAATTACATTTTTTAAATAATATTTATATAGAATAATATACATTTTAAATCTATACTTTTGTATTTATATAGTTATATCTTGTGTGTGACTCTCTCTCGCTCTCTCTATACATATATATATATATACAGTACAGACCAAAAGTTTAGACACACCTTCTTATTCAAAGAGTTTTCTTTATTTTCATGACTATGAAAATTGTAGATTCACACTGAAGGCATCAAGGGCTATTTGATCAAGAAGGAGAGTGATGGGGTGCTGCGCCAGATGACCTGGCCTCCACAGTCACCGGACCTGAACCCAATCCAGATGGTTTAGGGGTGAGCTGGACCGCAGACAGAAGGCAAAAGGGCCAACAAGTGCTAAGCATCTCTCGGGGAACTCCTTCAAGACTGTTGGAAGACCATTTCAGGTGACTACCTCTTGAAGCTCATCAAGAGAATGCCAAGAGTGTGCAAAGCAGTAATCAAAGCAAAAGGTGGCTACTTTGAAGAACCTACAATATGACATTTTCAGTTGTTTCACACTTTTTTGTTATGTATATAATTCCATATATAATTCCCAGTGTTGGGAAGGTTACTTTGGAAATGTAATAGGTTACAGATTACAAGTTACCCTGTTTAAAATGTAATAGTAATGTAACTTTTTCAATTACTTTATTAAAGTAATGTAACTAATTACTTTTGAGTACTTTTTGATTACTTTTCTAAATTTGTGAAAATTAAAGAATAATAAATAAAAGCATATACATCAACTTAAATACAGTTATCTAATAAGCATGTGACGTATTCTGTGTAATAAAATCCTGAAACATTGGTGTTTTTTTTAAACTGCTGTCTCTTTGTATATGATGATAGTTTTCTCAAAATAAGTAAAATGCACATGAAGTGACACAGAGCAGTTCTAGAAATTATGTTTATGTGCTCGTGTACTCCTATATTGAGATGGCAGAGGTTGAAAACACTGCGAGCTTCATTAGGCTTATGTGTAGTAAATGAAACCATGTCTTTGCCATTAATTTACAGGAGGGGCGGACTGGGAAAAAAATTCAGACTGGAAAATTCAAACTCATACAAACAAATTCATGGACAAAACTATTTTTTTGTATGGACCTGACATAAAAAACGGTTTAAATCTTTAATTTGGGGACATGCAAAATAATTAAAAGTTCTCTCCTGAACTGCACCTTCACTTCTATTTTTCTCTTCAGTCTCTTTATTTTGCCCTGTTATCCATCTCTCTCATGACTTTAATACTCAAGATTGAACAAAACTATACTTTACAATACAATACTCTACAATACTACAATATCTTTATAGAAAAATTCTAAGAAAATTTTCCCTTACAAAAATTAACAATGCTTTTATTAGCCTATATAAAAGTAAAATAACCTTGTTTTTTTTTTGTATTTATTCTTAAATAAATACATTTGTAAATTTTTTTTTACATTTTTGGTTACCACAGTTAAACAATAGTAACCATTTTCTCTGGATTTATAGTTAAATATTAAAATGTAAATTTTTGTAAGGTTTGTGTTGTTGTCTGTCGTAGCTCCCCCTAAACCTATGAAAAAAATCTGAATTTTTTTCAGCTAAATTACTACTGTAACATTAAAACAGATAATAATGATGTCCTTTATATAGTATTTTGAGTGATGACTGATGAGCAACGTGCTGCTGCTTGATTAAATAAATAAAAAAACTAAGACAAAAAAGCATCTTTACAGATGAAACTGACCTGAAACCCTGAACAGTATAGTTCTGCTTCTCTGCTCCAGCAATTCACTCTATTCTCTCTCTCTTTCTCTCTCTCTCTCTCTCTCGCATTGATTACTCTGAGTCTGATCCAAACTGTTTTGCGGAGGCGCGGAGAGCGCGCGAGTCATGACTTATTAGAGATTTAATTATCAAATGGCGGATTCGCAAATGATCGCTTTAGTACATTCGGCAAAATCGGCTGCCAGGCCACCGGGAATTGTCCCGGTTCTCCCGGTGTCCAGTCCGCGCCTGATTTCCACAGACACGCAGAACGTGCAAGTCATGTATTGCATTTTTGGGGCTTAATATTCACAGACACTAGTCCATGTCATGTTTTGATTCAAGTGTACTGATCTACTTTTGATTTAGTCATCCAAAATGTGGCATATTCCGTCCGCGTTAGGCATTTCATTTTCATGACTGGATTCTACGAACCAGACTGTATTTCCGCATCCCGGAAATTATTAGGGCGGTATGTCTCAGAATAGTCAGTGCAATTTGGGAAAGAAATCAGTTAAATCTGTATGTGGATGTGTGTAAATATTCAAATGTAATCCCCTTTGTAATCGTAAAAAATTTCATAAGTAACTGTAATTTAATTACTCATTTTTTTGTAGTAACTGTAACTAATTACAGTTACAATAATTTTGTAATTAAATTACGTAACGCCGTTACATGTAACTAGTTACTCCCCAACACTGATAATTCCACATGTGTTAATTCATAGTTTTGATGCCTTCAGTGTGAATCTACAATTTTCATAGTCATGAAAATAAAGAAAACTCCTTGAATGAGAAGGTGTGTCCAAACTTTTGGTCTGTACTGTATATATACACATACATATATGCATACATATATATACACACACACACACACACACACACACACACACACACACACACACACACACACACACACACATTATTAAATATATAAACATATCTACAAACATAAATGATACATTTTTAAATATTTTAAGAAATTATTTAATTAAAACGATAATTTGAAACATTCCATTTAAAAAATATAATACCTAATTTAAATATACAATTTTATATATATATATATATATATATATATATATATATATTTTTTTTTTAATAATTTATTTCAATATTGCATTTTTTAAATATATTTAATTTTTCTGTATAATCATATTTTGTGTTATATATATATATATATATATATATATATATACACACACACACATACACAAAATGTATCAAATAAAAAACATAAAATATGCATTTAATATTTACATTTATAATTTAAGTATAAAATATTTATATTTTAAAAGTATAATACATGATTTGAATTACATTTTATGTGAGTTACATAACGTAAATTATATAAATGTATAATATATTCATAAAAATAAATAAATTATATATATATATATATATATAAATAAATAAATATATATATATATATATATATGTGTAAAAATGATACATTTCACACACACACACACACACACAAATTGGTCTGAAGCTAGTGTGAAAAAATGTGAAATCATGACTTTGAAATCTTTGAAACTTTCCAAAAATGTCCTCAATGGAATAGGGCAGGAGTTTTGCATTGTTAATATTTGAATGTTTAGACCCTTTTATTAAAAAACACAAAGCAAAATGCCTGTCTTCCATCATATGGCCAATTCAAAACCACAGCTGTCAGGACTCCATGTGACTGTGTGACTCGGCGAAGATTTACCTGAGCTGACGGCCCAGCTTGCGGAAATGACAAGCGATAGTCAGGAGACTGAGAGAGGCTGGCGTGCTCAGCACACACGCTCTGTAGTAGTGCAGGTAACGGCGCAGGCCACCTGTGAAGGCCTAAACCACACACACACACAGGCATCTGTGTAACATGTTGTTATAGGACAAAAATATTCAGGATGGGAAATACTGGTCCTAGATCAGTCCTAAAGTAAAGCATGCATCACCTGGAAGACGAGTCCCTTCTGACTCGTGCTGCTCAGGGAGAAGCGGCTCAGACGCAGGTAGTGAGTGCCGTACTGCGCCAGCTCACCCAGCAGACGAGACACACTCTCAGGGGACGTCCCGGACACACATATATCCGGACGAACATCAAACTGCACACTAGCCTTGAGAGAAGAATAAAGCAAGTCACTAAATAAGGTCTTATTGTTTGATTTCCTAATAATAAAATACCGTTATGCATCACAAATGTGTTTTTTTGTTGTTGTATATTTGATTCTGCTACCTCATTGAGTGGAAAGGTGACAGAGGAGACCCCGATCAGCACGTTGAGCACGTCTTTGACCAGCTGACTCTGACAGTCCAGCGGCAGCGGCAGGAGCGGTGATGGTGTCTGTGTGGAAACAATGTTCCTCATTTCTCCCTCCCACAGTCGGTACAGCTGATCAAACGCCTCTCTGCCAGCCTCCGTCAGGTATGGAGGCTCCTTCTGTCCCGGCGGGCTGAAGGAGAGAGAGGATGACAAATTTGGACCGTCTTCAAACTACTTCTCTGAAACCAGTTGTCAGAAGGGAATTGAATGCATTGATTTGCTATTTTTTAAAGGGATTATTCACCCAAAACTGAAATTTCTGTCATAATTTACTCACTCTCATTTAGTTCTAAACCTGCATGACTTTCTTTTCCCTTGTGAAACGCCAAAAAAAAAAAGAAAGTTTATTATGAAGAATGTTAGTAACCAAAACAGTGTTGCTTCCAATTGTATGATCCAAAAATATAATGGAATTCAATGGGAACCCACTGGAAATTGTGGTTACCAGCATTCTACAAAATTTTACTTTTTCTTGTGTGTCGCACAGCAGAGAGTTAGTCAGGTCTAACAACGTTAGGATGAGGAAATGATGACAGAACTGTCTTTTCTGGGTGAACTATCCCTTTAATAGATTATGATAATTAGAATACAAGGTATTCATTATAACATAATATTTGTAATATAATTTATAATTATTATTAATTTAATAATTAATGAATTATTATTCAAAATAAACCTTTTGACAATTTTATAAAAAAATAACATTAAATAAACTAAAAATTTAAATATTTGTTTTTTGAAGCAATTTGGGCACCTGTGTTATTTAGTATCACCGATATACTATTATAGCTATTAATATTTTGAATGAAATTTTATTTTTAAATTTGACATTTCTATTTTAGCTTGAGTTAGAATTTTACTAATTTTGTTGTATGTTGTTTTAAATTTTATATATAAATATATATATATTTATATTAGGGGTGTAACAGTACGCAAAAATCACGGTTCGGTACGTACCTCAGTTTTAAAGTCACGGTTCGGTTCATTTTCGGTACAGTAAGGGAAAGAAATGCAAACATTAAAATACAGGTTGTTTATTACTATACATTTTTTTTACAATTTGTTTACACTTTTTGAAACACTTTTTTATTATATATATATATATATAATAAAAAAGAATAAGAAATAAAATAAAATAAAAAACACTTCTCCACTAAATAAAATACTCTGTCTCAAACCAATATCAAACCAATATTGGCCCGATCGGAATTAAGAGCAAAGGTCTGTTTAAATGCCGACGGGAGCTGCGTTTGAATTACGGTCGTTTTTTTCCTAGTTGTAGTGATGTTCACACTCGCGTGATAGCTTTTGAAAACTTTAGAATCAGCTGCAGGGCGGGATTTGCGCTGAACGCGGAGACTCCCGCCACTTAATATGTTTGTGTGGAAACACGAAAATGTACCTATGTTCCACACACAAAATATTGCATTCGGTCATTCGGTACACAGGTGGACCATACCGAAAGCCCTGTACCGAAACGGTCCGGTATGAATACACATATATATATATAGTTTTTATTCATTTCTATTTTAGTTTTACATTATACATTAAGTTAAACTAAATTAAATTAAGAAATATTACCTTGGCATCTACCTGGGTTTTACATTTTAATTTATATTTTTATTTAATTGTAATATTTATTTCACTTCAAGTGAAATTTTTATTATAGTTTCAGATTTAGTAAACTATATTATGTACAAAACTAATTTCAAACATAAAAGAATGAGCATTTAGACCAGGTTTTTGACATGCATACATTGATTCAAAGTGTTTATGAATTTTTGATCGATAATGTATTTTTGAAAATAATTCTGAATCAAATTTTGGTCAATTCAGTTTAAGTGCTTTAATGCAAAAAAATCATTATCAAATCAAACCACTGTCAGTCACAGCAGATATTTACATTCTAGCCTCCTCGAATCTCTCTCTTACCAGCCGATGTTCTCCCAACAGCGTCGTCTTCCGGGCACGAATGTCCGCAGGGCCTCCCACACGTCGATCTCAGGGCTGGTACTCGTCTCGGATTGGGAATCTGGAGTCAGATTAGAGGCGGACTGGAAGCCTTCATCATCAGACTGATCCAGACACACAGGAACCTGCAGATATAAGAGCATATAAGCTACCAGAGCGGACCGTTTTTAGGAGAAAATACTAGTATTGATACTAAGTTAGTATCTTGACCCGTATACTGAGTCCAGTGAGGTCTGCGTTGCTTGGAACGGGTGGCAGGTCCAGTCGGACATCCATATCTGCGGTTCTGGAGTGCTGTAGGGCACCAAACAGCGACAGTCGGGTCTCTCTTTCAAACCTCTCCTCGGTATCCTGTCTGCGTCCCAATCCGAGCAGCCCAGTGCCCGGTGGAGCATCCATGATGCTCAGGGTCCTACAGATGCCCCCAAAAACACCCCATTCCTCACCACAGATCAAAGACCACGCCCTCTCCTCCAGCCGCTGCATGTCCTGACTCAGGTACCCACCCAATGGTGGTCTGCGCTCCACAGGACGCTCCCGGCGCATATAGTCATGACTGAAAGACTGAGGGGGCGGAGCCACGGACCCAGTCAGCTGCACAAGGAGCTCCAAGACAGAGTCAAGTTCGGAGAGTCCTGAAGAGTCCGCCCCGTCCCGTAGCTGACCCAGGAGCTCCTCCAGCCTCTCCGCCTCCTCATTGTGGCCAGACACACGCAGATCGAACGAGATCATCAGTATTTTATTATGGGCGGGTGTGTTGGCCAGGGCGTTCGGTGGCGGTTTGGGTGAGCCGTCCTGGAAGAGTCCGGCGAGAAGCGCCCCGTACGCACGCCTGCGCAGGGACCGACGTGCAGACTCCCGTGATGCTGCGCCCAGAGCGCGCCGTTTCCATGACAATCCCGTAAGACCGCAGTCGCAGAGCGCACTCAGCATCCCCGTGATGCTGCCGCTGTTGCCTTGGCAACCAGACATCTCAGCAAGAGCGTGAGATTAAGAAGAGACCTGTGCAAAACAAAAACTTTTACGTCTTGAAGTCATGATATGCACAGTATCGATTGTTACCTGTTAAGTGTCACTGGCCCATCGGTGGGCCCACTTTCCATGACATGTTTTAAACAGTAATATCTTAGTCTAATCTTGACAAACTATATATCATTGGAAAGCTTAAAGACTGTAGGTTTGATATTTGATGACTGATTTTTGAAATATTTTACAGAGCAACTGTAATTTATTAATATGCAAGAAGAGCACTTGTCAGAGTCAGAGAGTGCATTTGAAAAAGTGATGCATATATGAAATCATGAAAAATCATGAAAAATCTTTATTCATTTTCATGGAGCGTGTTCAAAAGATAACATCCATTGTTTTTTGGGGAAAAAAAGGTCTGAAAGTGTTTTTAATATATATAGAAAAAACTATAGATTGTCCTTTTTTGATGCATTGTGAACTATAACTCAAGTCCAGGGTTCTCGTAGCATGAGGTTTATGTGTTTTTTGAGGTTGAATTGAGATCAAATACTGCCATACTGACCCTTAATTCTTCTGATTGTGACGTCTACTGCATACATATTGAGAAAAGTATGTAAAAACGTTTTCAGGTCACTAAAACCATTTATGGAAATCCCTTAAATTGTTACTAATGGGATTTGATGGTCCCAAAACGCCCAAACATAATCTCACTGAAAGCTCTTTTTTTAAATATATCAACCTCAAATTTGGAACATAACTTTTTCTGAATTTTGGATTAGATTTTCTAGTAGTTTTAGAGTAAAACATGTTTTGTAAAATATATATTTTATATAAAATATAAATATTTAAATTATTTTATATTTTCATAAACATCCTTCACTTTTTTGTTATATAATATTCATAACTTTTTTCACTTCTACAATAATCTGCCAAGTGTCTGCTTTAATAAGAGACCAACCTTAAGTCTGTGGACCAAAGCATACAAAAATGTATAACCGTTTAAATTGGAAATGTCATTTTTACATCTATGCTCAAAGAGAGGAACCGACAGTTAAATAAATAAAGTCTATTTGAGCTTAGGAAAGGTATGAATGATATTTGGTGTATCTTCTAGTTCTACAAATAAATATTTACGTCTAAAATATTCAATATTATGTTAACATCTTGCATTTACGATTATGTTTGAAAAAATGTAACAAACCCAAAAGCAACAGCAAACAAATTAAATGCATTCTTATATATGAATATTTAAAGTTTATTGCAGTCATTACTGGTTTATTTAGCAGATACATTTTTTTTTATTAGCTGTATTTAAAAAGGCAGTAAACAAGCACAACTGCACGGTAACGTTACACCCGCCATCACGGTCACATATTCGTGTCTAAGATATTTTACTCACGTTAGTATTCGAGCTTAAGCTGTCCGGGCTGCAAATGTTTATTCCGCATCAGTGAATTAATATTATTTGTAATAAAAACATAAGAATTTGTTGCGCATAAAGACAGAAGCTAAGCTTCCTTGACCGCCGCGCGACACACTGAAGTCCCGCCCTCTCTGTACTCTCATTGGATGAAACGTAAGTGAGTGCACATTCATTGGCTCAACCTGAGGCACGTGCCCGCGCTTTCAGTCATTTCATTGGATCAAACCTGACATGCACAGGCTGTATTATGACGTACATATCTCCGGATTCTAATTTGTTTGTTTCTCATGTGAGGGCGAAAGATCTCCATATGTTTACATTCATACGTTTTCTTCTCTGTTTGTGATACACATCCTTTAACTATTAATATTTTATTTCTTATTAGACTTATTCACTCAAGGTGACTCCAAATATTGTCGACAGTGCATACTTGACTTTATGTTTACTAGATCGAGTACACTAAATTGTTGTTTCACCCCATATAGGCTACAAGTCAAGTATTTAGTTATGATTCTTGTAGAACTGTTTTGAATAATGACTCTGAATGCATTAGTAATAATATTTTTTATATATATACAAAATTAACTTTATTTCACTTTTTTTTTTTTTTTACTTTACTTTAACTTTATAAATTTACATGCAGATGCAATTGGTCTCTTTTCCTGGTTCTTTTTCCCCCAAAATGGAAAAACAGAGCAAAGAGTGAACTTTCTAACACAAACACCTGCCAGAGCGGCCTTTCCTTGACTGATGACCCTCACAGTGAGAATGAAAGGGCCCGATCTTCTTATTTTCCCAGCATGTGGAAAATCTGAGCCATTTTTTTTTTTTTTTTGAGGCTGAAGCCTGGTTGCATGGAATCGTGACTAAGTTAATTCAGCACCCACGCAGGGGGGGCGCACGGTCTGATCGGATTAAATCAGTTACAGAATCATGAGGAGCAGAAGCTCCTTTGAAAAAGAGAGTCTCACACATCCAGAACGGCTCTTTCCCGTTTTTATCTAAAGACAGAGGCTCATATAACTGGACTTTATACATAACTACATAACTTTATATAACTCAAGATACATAAAAGGGGAAGGGTTTTTATTAAAACTGTCTTCATCTTATCTAAAATCGAATAAAAGAGAGTCCCACTCTACTTCCATCGCTCCATCAAAAAATGCATTTTTGCATATGTAATATTTTACGGGAAAGTTCATCCGAAAATTATCATTTACTCACCCCCCAAGTTGTTCCAGAGCTGTTTGAGTTTGTTTTTTCTTCTGTTGAGCATCAAAGAAGATATTCTGAAGAATTTCGGCGACCAAACAGTCTGCATTGACTTCCGTAGTATGGGAAAAAAACTGAAATATGGAAGACAATGGCTACCATCTATGTTTTATTAAATGCGTGTGATTTGTATTATTTATTGTTATTTACATGCTGCTCTTAATCAATTGCCCCTTGTGGGATCAATAAAGTTGATTGATTGATTGATAGTACTTCTACTTAAACTTATTTCAGTTAGGTGCAAAGACAACATTTCTATTTTCATGTAATGTAATTTTTTCAAAAATGTTTTCTATTTTATTTTATTTACTGAAAATATATTTTTTAATAGTTTTAGTAAAGAATAACAATTCAGTAAGTGTATTATGTCCTCGCTTAATATAAAAGACAAAATCTGGTTCTAGAAGCATCTTTGTGGTGCTTCGTTCTCCTTTAAAGACTAACTGTGCTGACAAATGACTGAAACCATGTAAATCTCATCATGAAAGGTCAGAATGTAGTCTTTACAGCTCCTGATTCATTAGAGACCCTCCAGATCAGGTGCCAGAAAAAGAGGCGAAGCCCAACACTTGAGAAAGGGATGTGTATATTTATTCATATAAGGATCAGACGGCATGATGGACCTATGGTGGCACAGTTCACACATACGACATCAGTCCTCCGAGAGTCCAGAAAGAGCAGTCGTAGTCCTCTGCAATCCCAGAACACCTTGCTCTCATCTCGCCACACTCACAAGTGAAAGAAAAAAAATGCAGACAACAACAAACAAGTTTTCTCAGAGCATAACGCACAGGAGAACAGTGTAGACAGATAAGCATTTTAATACAAAGGCATATATTTTCTCTAGGACATAAAATATTAACTGCACAGCAGTAAGAAAAGGTCGTGTACAGATTGTTTGTTCATACGCACCATTGAAACACAATTTTGGGTCGGTGCAATAATAAAAACAATTGTGCTAATCAAGAATTCGTTTTGCATAAAAACCAAACGTAATGGCAGCTGTCCAGAAGGAACGTTCTGGCATTGTCCTCCACACATTTCTTCAGCTCGAGCATTTTTCCCAATGCGGTAAACTAAACAAAACACACACTCACCACAAACACCCAGAAGATATTAAAAAACGGCGCTTTAGCTCTATACATACAGCATGTTCAAATATATTGGCATATTCTGGCTACAGCACGCCTCTGAATACTGCACTTACTGATGATGTCTAACACCACACTTCACATACGCCACGACCTCTGACCTCTACACGCCACACGACTACCGAAGCCCCACCCACCCTGACGTCCTCAACACCGTACCATCACGTTTAAACACATTTTAAGGCACGTTTTGGCTACAGAAAGGCGTTAAAAGAAGCGCTTTACACTCGACTACGAAGACTTGCATCTGTGCTTGTGCTGCTTTAAAGGGACAGTTCAGTCTAAAAATGAAAACTATTTACTCACCGTCATGTCGTTACAAAATGACACGAGGGTGGAACACTCAAAAGTGTTGTTTTTGTCTATTTATGGCAGGAAACGAGCGAAGATTCTTCAGAAAATGATTTTTTAGTTCTTATTGTATTTTTATATGTTTTATTTCGTAATAGAATTGACAGCTAAGACTTGATTTCTTATCAAATTTAACAAAGCACTAAGCTTACTGCGATTTACTGGAAAGAATGCACGCTACACATAATCAAATAATGTTCAGGGACGTTTTGTTCAAGCGTCAAGATCGAGGAAAATTGAGGATTTTTTCAACCCAGCCCTATTCTTTTGTGTTCGACTTTTGGAACGACACAAGGGTGAGTAAATGATGATGAGTGAACAATCCCTCTAAAATCAAAGATTAATTGGAAATAGTAGATTTGAAAGCATGGAGACAGAATCACATGCAGTTAGCTCCTGCTGCTGGTATTAAAGCAGACGGGAAGAGAGAGGGACATCACGTGCCATCTGCTTCCATGAAACCGCTGCTCTCAGATCAGTAACAGGCAGCGAGATCAGACTATTTCCATAGACAGGGCCGTGAAACTCCTTGACCTGCTAAAAACATGACATTTATATGCTGATGTACCTTTAAATGCTGACAAAATACATTTGTATAAATGTCAGGGACTATTTTTTCTGCCAGAAGGTAAAAAGTATATAACATTTTTTATTTTGTAGAAACTGCTTGATGAAATCAATTGTGGCCATGCTTTGTAACGCCAAACAAAACCCTCTAGCCTTGACTATATTCTAGTACCTTATTGCTTGGTTTTATAATATACACAACCGTTCAAAGGTTTGGGGTGAGCAGGCTAAGATTTTTTTCTTCAAAGAATTTAATACTTTTAATCAGTAAGGATGCACTCAATTCATCAAAAGTGACAGTAAAGACCTTTAGAATGTTAGAAAATATGGTTCAAATGAACGCTGTTCTAGTGAACTTTAAGTTTAGCACAAAAAAAGAAAGAAAATAGTATCACACTTTTCACAAAAAAACATGAAGCAGCACAACCGTTTTGAATATTAATAATAATCAGAAATGTTTCTCGAGCACCAATTCATATAAGAATGATTTCTGAAGGATCATGTGACACTGAAATCTGAAGTAATGATGCTGAAAATCACAGGAATAAATGACATTTTTAAAATATATTCATCAGAATATTATATCACAATATTTCAGTTATTATGCAGTCTTAGTGAGTTTAAGAAACCTACCAGCCACAAACTTCTGAATGGTCGTGTATATGCACGAATTGCCTTTTTGTCCACAGTGCTCTCTAAAATGAGACCGTTTCTCACCTGCTCCAACTAATACTATCAATTAAATAAATGCAAAACAAAAAGCTTCAAGCCTTTTCTTGATGTCTTTAAGACACTCAATCAAATGCAAACCTCATATAGCTGTAAATGGTTTTGTCCTCTCTGGGAGCAGAATTTTGGCTGAGTGCTATAGTACCATCTTGTTTAGTGGCGAATAACAAACAAATGAGTGTGTCATTATCCTCCCTGCCAAAATAAAGCCATTAATGATCCAGATCACACATCTAAACCCTTTCCAATAGAGCCGCAAACAGTCGGATGAGAAGTTTTCAGCTTCGCTCAATCATCTCAGGCCAGAAACACAGTCTCTGCAAGCTGAAACTGAGTTTGCGTAGCTAAAACATCTATACTCTTGCATATAGCCTGTTTCGTGCATTTTTTTCTTTTCAGAAATGGCCAAAAGTCTGTCCTGTACATTGACTGTTTGTGCTTTATGTAATAATTTCAGTCAGTAGCAAAGTTTCACAATAAAACGGTTTTCTGAAGTAAACTCTGAAATAAAGGCTTTGCACAGGTAAAAGAGAAATGCCTCATGACAACCTCGTATTGCCTGTGTTGATTATTGGTGGATCTACAGTCCATACGGCTGAACTGAAACAGGTGGTTATGAAATGGACGGCCATTTGATCGTCTAAACAGATATGTTTGGAATAACATACTAGCATACTCAGGGCAGCACACACCATTTTGTGTCTCAACTTTTGGTTCCTGTTAATAATGATAGCTGATATTAGATCACGCTGGAAATGGGAGGTAAAGATGAGTGCATTGCATTGTGGGATATAGTACTTTGTGCAGTATATGTTAAGGTTTGTCTGTGAAAACATACTGAACAGTGGTAAATGTGACTGCAGCTTTATGCTGCATGTTTTGGCAAATGTTACAGATACAGAAAATTCGCAGACCCTGCACATAACAGTACATACTGCAGAAATAGTATGGGGAACATGCTAGTATGCTGCTCCGAACACATCCCATGCATATCCTGCTGTCACCTTCAGCTGCTTTTGATTGGACGAGACCAGATGTGACCTCACCGTAGGCACGCCCCCTGCTCACACACACTGCAGGGTCATAGTCAGCTCCCTTTTGGTCAAAATATAGGCATCTTTTTACACACACACACACACACACACACACACACAGAGAAGCTTTAAAAACAACTGAAACAAGGCCGTCTATTTAAAAAGTTATTTTCCTCTTATAAAGCTTTCTGCATAAAGACTGCACATTAAAAAAAAAATATAGAATACGTTTCTTAAAACCTTTTGTCTCTACACAAGAAGAAATTGAACGTCTGATTATAGTGATGAGCTAAATACACACTGAGAGCGTTGGTTGGGACAGGGTTAGAGGTCGGTCACTTTGTTCTCCAGCGCTGCGGCGATCTGCTGCAGTCTCAGTGTTAACTGTTTACTCTGGGCAGCAGGATCTTCATCCAGAGACATGATGATCTACAGAGACAGACAACCACCATGAGCCTTCACCACACACACGTTATACATCCATCCATCCATCCATCCATTCATCCTGCTGTCTATTTGATGTCTCCCCTACTCAATTTTCAATCGTCTTTTAGCTGTTTATTTTAATGGTCCTGCTGTGTGACAAATTATTTTCCCCCCATATAGTCTCTCAATTAATGTAAAATGACTTGCATATTAATTATATAAAAAAAATGCTTAAGTTCTTGTATACTTGTATATGTCACTGCTGCCAGTTCTTCATGTCAGTAACCATTGTGTGTGTGTGTGTGTGTGTGTGCACTCACCCCATCGTAGTATTTGCTGGCGTACCGGTAGAGCTGATGAAGAGCCACTTGTGTGTTCAGTTTGTCTGTGTGTGCCTGGAAACAAACATAAATAAACCTGGACTGTGTATATGCTGGACATTATCTCAATGAACTTCTCGTTTACATAGTTCTAATGTCAAAACTCTACATTTATGGCATTCAGCCTTTAATGTTGTGTCAGCTTTTCTAAAATCTTTCTAAAAATATGTAAATGCTATTTATCTATTATTATTAATTCATTTATATTTATTTTTACTATTTATTTAACTTATTTGTTTTTTTATTTATTTTTATACACATATGTTTTTCATTTAATTTTAATTATTATTTTAATTATTATTATTATTATTAAGTCTACCAGGGTTGGGTTCTAAATTTGCGCAGCAGCTTTTTGTTTTATATTACTATTAAAAAAAAACAAAAAACATGATTCAATCTGTTCATTTTCCTAAAAATCCCAGAAAGCCCATCACACACTCACTCACCCGAGACACTTCAGCCAGATGTGTGTTCATCTCCTGGTCACTGACTGACACCATCTGCCGGACTCCTTTATAATACCTTTGGAAAAACACAAGAGACGTCTGATCCAAACTGCAGCTAAAAAACACAGACTTTGAACTGCTTCACATATCAGTCAGAAGGTCTCTTAAATTGCATTTAAATCTTAAAAAAAAAAAAAAACATAAAAACCAGGAGAATATACTGTTGTGTATTTAAGCATCTTATTTCCTTACTTAAGAATCACTTTAAAAGATTGGATGCCTTTAAACTTTATTAGAAAAGTTCTACCTCAGAAATGCTCAAGGTATGGGAACATAAACACAACTTAGTTTCCCAGAGGACTGATAAAAACCTGTCGCTCTGACTCCCAGATATTGCATAAACCCAGTCAATCAGATCATGCTGAGAAACGTCTCTACATTTTCGTGCACAACATGGATCAGTCTGTAAACCATCTGTGGGCGTACAGCTGGAGGCTGACACTGCGCAATACTGGAGCACTTACTCGTCTACCATTCTTTTGTAGGTGGAGATCTCCTTTGCATAGAGTAATTTGTTGCTGGGAGAATCCTGCAGGCGACAGAGAGAGAAAGAGAGAGAGAGCAAGTCGATAAATGATGTGTTTCTGGGTTCGTTTGTCTGTGGCTGATTCTCTACGGTGTACATTTTAGGACATCCTCAGACCTCAGTCATCAACTGAAAAGGCATCATGCCTCAGACTAAAAGGCTTCAGTCATCGGACAAAACGGCATCGCGCCTCTGACTGAAAAGCTTCAGGTCTCAGGAAAAACGACGTCAGGTGTCAGGTCTCATACAATTAACGTTATGTATCAGACTAAACGGACTCAGACAAAAAGTCATCAGATGAAACGGACTCAGGCAAAAAGTCATCAGACGAAACGGACTCAGGTGGAATATGGCGTTGCCCCGCCCCATGTGACGTCACACGCACGCCGTTCACAGGAAGTGGTATATCATGGTTGATTGATGGCAAAAGGAGGTAAGCAGCGTCTGATATTTTATATTTTAACAGTTTTATTCAAATGTTACACTAATTAAGTTATATAGGGAAGAGAACATGCTTTTCGAAAGTCTTGTGTGCACGTTTACAAAGTTAGTTAGCCATATTGCAACTAGCGAGCTTTTATTTTGGACAAGTAGTAAAGTTACCCTTACGAAAAATAACCATGGTTTTACTATCAAAAACCAAAACAAAACAAAAAACAAATGGTCGATATAGTTAAATCATGGTATCCACAGATTAACCATGGTTTTGCTACACTAACCATAGTTTAACCATGGTGTTTGTAGTAAAACTGTGGTTATACAAATGGTACGTTAATCATTACACTAAAAAAAACATGTTACTACACTTTACCTATAATAAAACTATGGTCACTTTACGTCTGGGTAAAGCGAATTCTTTCAAGATTAGATTGAAATCTTGGTCTAATTATAACATACCTGTATGAGTCTAACACTAGTTGTTGAATTTAATGATTTTGTAAAAACAATGGTTCTGTCTTATAATTAAATATATATTTGTTGTTTCAGTCAATCATGTTATAGCTGACATTTTCTGGGTAAGCGTGACCATGCTGAGCAGGACCATTACCTGGATCCAGTACCCATTTAGATGTCCAAGCAACAAATAAGCTCCTCCATGCCAGAGAATTACCATTTGTTCAATCCAAACCTGCATGTCATCCTAGACTGTACAGAAATCTGCTGTGAAAGCCCTACATCACTGAAACTCCACTCTGAAGTTATAAGTGCACTACCACATTCAAAGGTCTGGTTGGGGTAACTCTGTGTGGTGCAGTGGAGATGTGGTTATGGCAGACAAGGGGTCCACTATTGAAGATATGCTCTCCAGTGTTGGTGCTAGACAGATCATTCCATTTTTCAAATGTGCCAAGCAGTTCAGCAAACAGGACTGTGAAAAAACACAGGCCACTGCATGCCTCAGACTTCTGGTGGAAAGGGTGATTAGAAGGGTCAAGGAAATACACATCTGTTGATTCTGTTGTGCCACTCACCTTGTCAGGAAGAATTAATCAGATCTGGCATAATTGCTGTTTTATGGTTTCTTATCAGGGACCAATGTTTCTTGAGCAGTGAATGTATATTAGTATATTAGATTTTTGAATGACTGTGATTATTTCAATAGTAGTGTTACAGTGTTAACATTTGATAGTAGTTTTTTATTTATTAATTTTTTTTTACCTTTTCAGTTAGTTGCAGTGCATACCTTTAATACCTACCATCATTAAATGTGTTTTTACTTTTTTTTTATTGTAATGTAAAATTTTATATTTTTTATAATGAAATTATTTAAATAAAATGTCCCTGAAAATAATTTGACAGACACAATGAAATAGTTGACAATGAAAAGTATTTTTATATTAACTCATGAAAAAATCTTATTTGTTATATCATACAATGTATCAAATGTAAATATACACAACTAGTAAAAGAATATGCATATCATATACATTACAGAAGATTTAATACAAAAAGTATTCACCTTGGTATGTACATATTTCTAATTAATAGCAAGTACAATATATATTTATTGTTATAATTTGTGATGTATCTAATTTGTTACAAAAGATCTACAAAATATGCTACATACTACTCAACTACATAAAGTATATATTTACTATGAATGTAAAAATAAATCTTAGGTTCATACTATAATATGAACAGAATCTGTCCATTCATACCACTGAAAGATACACATCCAGGTAAATGTTATAATAGTACTTTCATTGATGCTATGAAGGCATCATCTCACCAGATCATCTGTATTATGAAATCTGATTTTGTGTCAGTCACAAAGTCACATCAGTGTAGACCAGTGTCTGCAGTCTGACCTTGTACCTGCCAGTAGTACTTCTGGGTCTCTTTAAGTTTGGCTAGTCCTCTTTGAATTTTCATAAATGGAACCTGAGCAATGTTTTCAGCAGTGGCGCTTTTTACCTCCACTAGCCTAAACTGGAATGTTTCAGATGGATCATTAACATCAGGAATAGAGCCCGACCGATATATCGGCCGGCCGATATTATCGGCCGATATAAGCTAATTGCATTTAAATCGGCATCGGCATTTATAACGGCCGATGAAACATGAGAAACAGAGTCTCATGCTTCACTCATGTTATGAGTGTTGCATAGTGTGCCCACCAGAGGGAGCTCTGCAGCTACAGAGTTAACAACAGCGCCAGAAGTCCACTAAAGAAGAAAGCGATCAACTGTTTTGACGGTGAGTCTGTCGTTCGTCATGTGAAATGATTGTAGATTTAGTTCATACCCTGTATATAAAAACTGTGTGGTAGTTCTAGCTAACGGTCCTATCATTATCACTTCTAAATATTCTGTAACATCACTTACAGCCGCTAATGCATTGCTATATTAGATTAGCCACAAAGCTAATACCATGTTTATCAGTGGAAGAGCGCGAACGTTAATAGGAGGTCAAACTATAACGTTAGCGTTTAACTTATTCTTATTCTATTGCGGTGTGTTTCCCACATAATGACCGCGTAATTGGGCCTTTCACACAGGACGCGGTATGCACGGCGCTTGCCGCTGGGCTCAGCGTTGCCCTTCAGATACAACGCGATTTGCGCTGCGCTATGGCATAGGCGGAGTTTTAAAAACGTTTAGCGGGAGCTCTTTCATAGTCTGTTCCTCCTCCTTTCGGTCAGCAGCAAACATGTATCTGTCCCGTTGTAAGAAGCGAGCGATAGCGCTAGTCCTGCTGATGAGAATTAAGAGAGAAGCAAGGAAGAAGAGGCTACCCTCAGGCCCAGAGAACAATTTGGTGAATTCAGGCTGGTTACGTTACTCTAACGCTAATAGCTTCCTTTTTAGCAGGCCCCTTAAATGCTTGCTATTAACTTGTTTGAAGGTGGTTCTTCTCAAAATTGACAGCGGTGTGTTCATGACACTAACGTTAACCATTCAACTTCGAATTGATTCCGTAATCTTCCGGTAATAGTAGGCAAGACGATGTTTTGATTCAGACTGCACAAAGAGAAGAGGAGAAGATATACGGGTCTGTTGTGAATGTGTCTGTGAGAGCAAATATAGTGTAGTTACAGTAACTACAGTAGGTGCGTCAGAAATGATTAAACCAGAGGGGACATGTAAATAAATGTGAGCTGAACAAGCGCTTTTTTTTTTTTTTTTTTTACATATTGTTTCAAAGCAGCTTTACAGACATAACAGGAAAATGTTGAAATAATATTGTTAAATATAAGTAGGTAATACCTATTGCTTGACAAATAAAAAAAAAATATATATATTTCTCATTTTTGCCTATGTAGGAGATCCCAGTTTATTATTATTATAATTCTAATGATGACATGAGTAATGATACATGGTGATATTATTAATACACATGCTTATTCTTTCTCCGTCTCTCTTTCTGCCTACAGATGGCTGAAAAAGGTGAATGCTGTAGCAGCAAAGTGTGGGACTACTTCTGCAAATACTTTAACTTTAGTATTATAATTTATTTACAGTAAACACACAGACTGTTAAAACCAGCTTCAACTGGAAGAAAGTAAAAGTGTTAAATGTTTAAAACCAGACTGTTTTTTGATCATTAAAAAATATATACTTTTGATGTGCAATTGTTTAGTCATTGAGACTGTAATCTAAGGCTTTTTTTTTAACATAGTCCATTCTGGAAAATGGTTTATACAGCCCACATACATAGAACAGGCAGATATTTTGCTATTGAATGTTGTGTAAATGCAGTTTATAGGAAATGGGTCTAATATCCAGATTATTTTTAAAATCAAAATATCGGCTTATAAATCGGCTCTTTTCGAGTTAATATCGGCATCGGGCCCCAAAAATCCATATCGGTCGGGCTCTAATCAGGAACACCTGCAGCTATAGGGGGACATTGGTATGAAAGTGGACTGCCGTGCCAAGAGGCACAACTCTACTTTTGACATGCCCTCAAGTATGTGTGGCAGCAAAGGTTTGGGATTAATCTGACTTAGTTTTGCACCAGAAGCCAAGACATCAGCATCTGGAAGGGGACCTAAAGAAATGAACACAAATGATGAGTTGTGAAGACATTAAGCTAGCTGTGCGCACACAGACAAACAAACAGAGTTGTGAATTACCTGTGTAAGCCTTTTATGGGGTAGAATTGATTCCATTCTTCCCAACTGATTCTGGTTTCAGGACACAAAGTTCACTCACTGCCTCTGGATGAACTCACTTAATATAAAAAAAATACAGTAATAGTTAAAGATCGTTTACTGATCTTGGGTGGTTTTGATTGATATATTTGTTACTTAATCTGCACTCTTGTTCATTATTAGTCTAGGATGTTTAAATGTTTACATATACTTTCTTTGAGTTAATATTGTTCTTACCAATGCAGAAAAGAAAAATACATGCCTGTGCTCTTGGACGATGCCATCTCTATGGCTAACTTGATTTTATTCTTCTTCTCAGATGCGTTTCACTGCAAGATAAAAGCATTAGATCAGATGCTGTTAAAAAAATTTTTTTCATTTGTACAAGGATATTGTATAACATCAGTGAAGAAGTACATTATCGATTAAACTTAACGGTAACACTTCCTATGAAGCCCGTATTTAAAACAAATTATAAGAGTATTCTTATGGCATTATAATGAATGAATAATGTATTAGAAAAAAAACTTTGTAATATGTCATATCATCTCATGAGTAATCATAACATTTTTAATGTGTTATAATTTAAGTATAATTTACTTATTTGTGGTTATAGCATTTAAGATTATGATTTATAATACGCAATGAAAATAATGCATCCACTTAACTTACAACAGAATATTTCCCTTAGATATAATACAAGTCTCATATCTTGGCATTGTTGTTTTGTTACTTTACTCAAAGCAGGCAAATACCACTATAAATAACTTCAACAATAATAATGAAAATAAAAATATTATTTTTCCTTAAACAGCCATCATATCAAAAATCTGATCAGATGAATGTGTAATATGTAATACTTTTACCAAATTTATTGTAATATCAATAAGATAGTAAGATACTGTATATATTTTAAATAAATAATGTCAAGATATAAGACTTATAAACCATTATAAATCATGTGGATTTAGCATGGTGTATATTGCGTGTTATACATAATCATACTCATAAAAGTTACATCCACGAATAAGTAAGTTTTATACGTATAATTGTTATGATTATTTATGAGATGAAACAAAGTTTTTCTATATATAATGCATTGTGGTTTTATTATAGTAAAAGTGTAGTAATGTTTTTTTTTAGTGTAATGATACCATTTGTATAACTACAGTTTTACTACAAACACCATGGTTAAACTATGGTTAGTAGCAAAACCATGTTAATCTGTGGATACCATGATTTAACTATATCGACCATTTGTTTTTTGTTTGTTTTTGGTTTTTGATAGTAAAACCATGGTTATTTTTGCGTAAGGGTAACTTTACTACTTGGCCAAAATAAAAGCTCGCTATTTGCAATATGGCTAATTAACTTTTTAAACGTGCACACAAGACTTTCGAAAAGCATGTTCTCTTCCCTATATAACTTAATTAGTGTAACATTTGAATAAAACTGTTAAAATATAAAATATCAGACGCTGCTTACCTCCTTTTGCCATCAATCAACCATGATATACCACTTCCTGTGAACGGCGTGCGTGTGACGTCACATGGGGCGGGGCAACGCTATATTCCACCTGAGTCCGTTTCGTCTGATGACTTTTTGCCTGAATCCGTTTCGTCTGATGACTTTTTGTCTGAGTCCATTTAGTCTGATGACTTTTTGCCTGAGTCCGTTTCGTCTGATACCTAACGTTAATTGTATGAGACCTAACACCTGACGTCGTTTTTCCTGAGACCTGAAGCTTTTCAGTCAGAGGCGCGATGCCGTTTTGTCCGATGACTGAAGCCTTTTAGTCTGAGGCATGATGCCTTTTCATTTGATGATTGAGGTCTGAGGATGTCCTAAAATGTACACCGTACTCAAACACTTACCCGGCTGAGTTTGTGCTCTGTTTTTGTGCAAGCGTCCATGAAGGTCTGAGCGATGACAGACAAAGAGGCGTCCACGACCTCGCTCACATGCACGTCAAAAATGAAGTGAGGGTTCTTCAGTATGTTCACCCAGAAACGCAGCGGCAAACTGCAGAGAGAGGCGGATGAGTATTAAAGCAGCTGTGAATATGACATACTTCACTCTTATAGTCAAGGTTTCTAGCACCAAAACATAGTCATTTAGTCATTTTAGTTTCAAACTACAGCAGCCTTGGTTCAGAAAGTCATTTTCATGTTCAATAGAAGTCAAGTACATAATATATATGCTTACACAATATATTTTGATTCAAAATAACCTATGGGTTTATTTCAGTGTTTTATCCTCCTTTAGTCAGAAATCAGAAGTCTGATGACTGAGTAAAGTAACAGCACACCTCTCTTGAACAAACTGTATGATTTGAGGAACGGTTCATGTGAAACAGTGCGGGTCGGATCATGCACCAGAGTATAATAATCACAGGTTTGTTTAAATCTCTAACCCTCGGGATGAGCAACAGCGACGCTCTCCTTAGCAAACACCGCTAATTATGTATTTAGTCCATTTTATACTGAGTCTTTCCTGCGGTTGGCGCATAAACTAACATTTACAAATTTACAGAGCAAATAATTCACTCAATCCGCCCCTCGATACTCACTCCATCGGAGCATGAACACGGACAGACGGATCTGGAATCTCAAACAGGTTATTAAACAGCTCTGGCTTTTGTTTCTTGTGAGCCGGTTAAAAAAAAAACCTCATTGAGATTCTGATTCTGGAATATATATTGCTAGTTGCATCTCTGCAGCGAGACAGTAGAGAGGGGAAAAAAACAAAAGGTGTATAATAACAGAACAGTTAAATGAAGCAGGGATGTAATTAAGGTGTTTGTTTGGCTGTGAGCGGGTTGCTGGAGTGATGATATTGCTCGACACATTTATTCCCATCTCAGCGGCAGCTGTCAATCACACGGCACCCGCGGCAGCACATCAGCTGGAATAAATGAATGCGACGCTGGCATTAGCATTTGCCGAACGGAAGAGCAGAAGAGCAGAGACGCCGCTGTGACTAGCACAACACACACACACACACACGCTCTCTCACCTGTTGGTCTTCCAGATGTGTATGGTTTCCTCATCTACGTTCTCGTGTCTAAGGGCTTGCTCATCCAGGAAGTCAAAAAAGTATTTCACCGCCGGCGGGCCGCTGATGCCAGAACAGAGCACACTGCGAAAGAAATCATCCACGAACTGCTGCAGCGTCCCCTGAAAACACATACCATGTCATTATACAAAGTTGTGTCCTGATATGACACAAAATCAAGAGATCACACACACACACACACACACACACACACACACACACACACACTTCATTTTAACCTTGTAAACCCCCAGAGAGAATATAAATGAGAAATATAGCATATTTGTAAAATTAATGCAAAATGAAAGGAATTCATATAATCAATATATATTAATATGACTTAACTTTCAGTATAAAAAGTTAAAAATTGAAGAGCAATTAAGATATTTTTTTACATTTAACTACTTACAACTACACAAAGTGTGTGAGTGTGTGTGTGTGTGTATATATATATATATATATATATATATATATATATATATATATATATATACACATACATACATACATACATACATACAGGAAACATCTGATTGTTCACACGTCAGCCTGCTGGGACACTGACAGTCACACACGGCTGTTTTCACGCTGACAGGTGAAGTTACACGCTCACTTGAGCACTTCTCATCTCCTCTACGCTGTGTTTCTGTCAGCACTGACAGAATCACTTCTGTACAAGACTTGTGAAAGACTTGTGAGGTAATTAGCCTCTCTAATCGGCCAATTTACAGCGAACGGCCTCTGACACAAGGACATGTGACGAACCAATCAAACACAATCAGATTTACACCTTGTGAGTTAAGAGAACATGCCAGCACTCAGAAGAGTTCTAGAGGTTTACAGTGGTTACAATAATTATACCACACACTTCCCACATTAAACACTGCTGTAGAATGGGACTGCTCATCAGTAACATTAAAATCATAAAACATAACTGATTATGCACCGTTTTTATCTTCCATCAAAATGTACATAGCTAAATTAATTTCTTAATCAGTGGACTGACTTTTTAAAAAAGGTCATCTATTAATGATGTATAACACAAGATAAATGTACATGTTTTTAGAGAATCAAATTTATTTTACATACTTTTTACAAACTTGTGAAGAAAGTTTGTTCAATAATGTAACAATAATATATTTATATAAATGATATGTTCTTAAAAAAATAATAAACTGTAACAATATATTCATTCCAAAATATAAACAATAAACAATTTGACAAATTCAATCAATTTAAAAAGAACTTAAAGTTTGAAATGTCTGTTTAGTTATCAATTTGAAGAGCAACTCATTATCATTAATAAACTGATCATTTATTTCTTCATTTTTTTATGCGGCACTCTCAGTTGTCTATGCAATGTTGCTTTTGACATGCATTTTCTATTCATTTTATTATTGTTTTAAAATACTTTCCCAGTTTTAATATTTCAAATTGAAAGATTTCATTTATATAATAACTGTCTCTAAAACATATTTTCTCCTGAAGTACACAAAACTACAAAAACACCTAATAATTAGGGGTGTAACGATTCACTCGTTTTCTCGATGCATCGATTACAAACCCTGTCGATTCATATGCATCGATCTTGAAACATGATTTTTGAATCGTGAATCACCGATCTTGGACAGTAATCGATTCAAAATGCTAAGAATCGAATGAATCTCGATTTCTATAGCGATTCAATGCTTTCAAAATGTATACACTTTGAATTACTACACGCACGAATTAATGGAGACCTTGAAGAGTGTTCGTGAATCGTGCCTCTTATCTGTCCTTCACGCGCTCCACTGTTTACCGACTGAGACTGTCACAGGATTGCGCTCGCGCTCCGTTCGTCTCTGACGCAGCTGACGTGTGATCTATAGGACTCGTGGCCAGTAATGCTAACGTGAAGTAGTTTTACTTTTCTGTGGTTTGTCAATGGCTCTCTGCATCTTACCGACGGAGTTACCGGAGCCGTCGACAGCTGTATTTATTGCATGGACGGAGCAGAAATGTAAGTGTCTAAATCATACGCACAGCATTAACAACGACCTTGAAATAAGAGCGCGAGATTTATCTGATAATATGCATGAAAGTAGCGTTTGTTTCATTAGCAAACAGACATCTGGCACGTTTTCTCTCAGAATCATTCGCTGATGGAGAGGAAAAGTTCAATAGAGATGAACTTAACTTAAACTAGCATTTAACAATGGACAAAAGGTTTTTTTTTCTTTCTAACCTATGGTTCTCTAACTATAAATGCTACTGTAATTTGCCCCCTGACTTAGCATTTAAAGAATTTAGTAGAAGCATTTAAATAATCCCGTGAATGCACTTAAAGAATGCAGAATCGAATCGTTATAATCGAATCGAATCGAATTTAATTGTGAATCGAATCGAATTGAATCGTTGTAAATTTGCAAAAATCGTTCTTGAATCGAATCGAAAACCTATGAATCATAATCGAATCGAATCGCTGCCTTGCCAAAGATTCACAGCCCTACTAATAATATCATAGTCATTAGCATAACTGATATACTAATATAATTTTTCCTAATACTACGAATGACATTTTATTATGTATTTTTCTTTATTTTTTATTTAAGTTTTAATTTGTTAATTTAGTTAATTAAATCCGTATTTATTGCTTTAGATGGAGTTATTTGAATACAAATGAAACGAAACAAAATTAGAATCGATACCATGAGTATAATAAATTCATATTAAGTTATTATTAAAATAACTTATTGAAACACAAATTATACAATTTTAAATATGATGTTCTTCTAAAGGAGCAGCTCTTTTAGTGAGAAGAGGAGCTCAGTACCTTGACGGAGAGCAGTCGGGTCAGATAGATCTCTGTGATGGCTTTGGTCATGGATTTGTCCTTTATACTGCCTCTCTTGGTTTTCATCTCGTCCAGCTCATCGGCCGGTCGCACCAGGTGAAAAACTTTATCGTCCTCCAGCAGGGCGTTTCCTGTGAGTCGGGGTGAAGAGAGTGTGTGAAGGACGCTTCTTTCAGAGCGTGAAACATGTTTTACAGACTTCAACTCACTCTCTTCATGGTTATCATGATTTTGGTCGTACGACTGCTGTGTGTGCTGAACTCTGGAAAGGACCACCGTTGCATTATCATGTACCTAAAAGCACAAACACACATAAAAGTCACGTTTAAAGGGTTAGTTCACCGAAAAATGAAAATAATGTCATTAATGACGTTCCAAACCCGTAAAACCTGCGTTCATCTTCAGAACAGTTCATCTTCCGAGAGCTCTCAGTCCCTCCATTGAAACTGTGTGTACGGTATACTGTCCATGTCCACAAAGGTAAGAAAAACATCATCAAAGTAGTCCATGTGACATCAGAGTGTCCGTTAGAATATTTTAAAGCATCGAAAATACATTTTGGTCTAAAAATAACGTTCACTGCGCTGTTGACGTACGACGAACGCGCTCACAACAGACACGGAAGAGAAGACAATGCTGAATAAAGTCATAGTTTTTGTTATTTTTGGACCAAAATGTATTTTCGATGCTTTAAAATATTCTAACGGACCCTCTGATGTCACTACTTTGACGATGTTTTTCTTACCTTTCTGGACATGGACAGTATACCGTACATACAGCTTCAATGGAGGGACTGAAAGCTCTCGGACTAAATCTAAAATATCTTAAACTGTGTTCCGAAGATGAACGGAGGTCTCACGGGTTTGGAACGACATGAGGGTGAGTCATTAATGACATAATTTTCATTTTTCAGTGAACTAACCCTTTAAGAACCGAAAATGACACTCATATCTTTAACACATTAGCATTTCATTGGATGCGCTCACGTTATAGTGTGCCAACGTATTGATCCGTCTCCATCTGCCCTCCTTCTGCGTGGTCACGTCTAGATCTGACAGGATCTGTCCCGTGGAGCCGGGACGCCATTCTGAGCAAGAGACCAGAACACGTGCGGATGAGGAAGCGCTGTGCTGGATGTGGAATCAAAAGCGATTAAATGCGTGCACTCACTCACCGAGGGTGACGCTGTCTACTTTGGGTCTCTGAGAGTATGGCAGGTTTTTGTACACCTGCTCAATGATCTTCTCCTTCACCTGAGAGATGCTGTCACAGTTCAGCACCTTTACCGGGGTGATGTCCGGCCCCTCGCCCTGAACCAGCACCTGCAGCGTCTGGGATCACACAGCAAACTCATACAAATGCTCTGAACCTCCTAGAAAACACTAATCGTTCATGAAGGGGGAAAAAATCTATTTCCCATCATCACCCCTTTTCTGGTAAAATAATGTGAAAATAAAGTGGCTGTATATATATATACTGTATATATATCTGATTAGAGATGAAGAGATATAATAAACATTAAAATATATATGTGACCCTGGAGTACAAAAGCAGTTTTAAGTCGCTGGGGAATATTTGTATCAATAGCCAAAAAAAACATTGTATGGGTCAAAATGATTGATTTTTCTTTTATTCCAAAAATCATTAGGATATTAAATAAAGATCTTGTTCCATGAAGATATTTTGTAAATTTACTACTACAAAGATATCAACACTTCATTTTTGATTAGTAATATGCATTGCTAAGAATTAGTTTTAATCTCAGTCAAATATTTTTCTATAACAAACCATACATCAATGAAAAGCTTATTTATTCAGCTTTCAGATGTTGTATAAATTGTAAAAATGTTGAAAAATAGACACCTAAGTATTGTTTTGTGGTCCAGGGTCAAATATTAGGAATGCATGGATAGCACTTACTTCCATGACAAGTACAATAACGATACTTTCATTTTTGGTACTTCCCGATAACAAAAACAAAAATATTTTCAGTGCATTTGTCATATAAAAGAAATATTGGGTAGAGAAACCAAAACAATATGAATCATATTAGTTGGCTTAAATTTGTTTAATGAATAGATATTGCTATAGTTATTTTTTACACTTATTATTTGCGGGATGAACATGAAAATATTTGACAACATTTATTTACTAATTATTTATAATAAATATATGTAATAAAACATTTATTTACTAATTATTTATAATAAATATATGTATTAAAATGTATTTATTTATAGCTTATTTAAAAATAAATAAAACACTGTGAATATTATAAATATTAATAATAAATTAGAAACATAATTTAATATATATATTACATTTATATATAAACATCTATAATAATTTGATAAAATAAAATATAATTTTATTTAAACGTTCTTGAAATAAAAATGTATTTTTATTTTATTATATTATTAGACTACTATTTAGTTTTTACTTATTTAAACTATTTTTTATATTTTAATAAATTATACATAGAATTAAAATTGATTTATTTATATAATATACATATATATATATATATATATATATATATAATCTTTTAGTTATATTATATTTGTAATGTATAAAGGACAAATATTATATTATACATGTTTACAATAAATTTGAAGTTAATGCATATATTTATGATATAAACATTTCAGAAATGATATAAATATGAATTTGTTTTATTACATTGTTATTATTATTATTATTATATTGTTTTCAACCTTTATTAGTTTAACTGTAGGAAATTGTATGAATGTGTTATCTTAAATTGAATTGAACTGAATAAATCCATAAAGAAGATAATTCTAATCATTTAGTTGTAGCAGCAGCACTAATTATTATTATTATTTAAATCATCAAAAAACTAAAGTGAGGAAACTCAATGCCGATTTCTTTCTGACCAAATCACATCAGGCTGTTGTTAGGACTCCTGAATGTGGGAATTTCTAATGGAAAACATCTAAACGATCACACACACACACACACACACCAGCACAAAGTACTCCACGTCATCTCCGAGAAGGCCAGTGTCGTTCAGCGTGTATTTGGCTTTCTTGACCTGTGCATCCACCGGCCCCTTTTCAATCTGGTGCTTTATGGCTCTAAAGAGTTTGTAGAGCGGCTCTCCGGCCGTGTCCTGAACAAACAGCAGCAGATTAACACAGCCACGGACACAGACAACCATTTCTCCACCTGAGGCTCTGAAGAATCAACGGTTCAAGTGTGTGAGAGACTGAAGGGATGCATGCAGATAAAGAACAGAGTCTACAAAACCACACCCTAAAAGACCTTAAGATACTCATCTAATATCAAATTAAAGGTGTTGAAGGGTGTTAAACTTCCTGAAAGATGAAGCTTCCAGGTCAAGATTTGACTTAATCATTAAATCAAGATGCACTGCAATATTAGTGTATCTTTCTGAATGTATTTCATGTTTAATATTTTACCTTGAGGAACTGATAGAGACAGATGGACATCCAGTTACTCAGCATCCTTTCCACCACTGTTTCAGACCTAAACACACACACACACACACACACACACACACACACACAATAATTCATATTTACTAAAACACTGTTGGCCAAACTGAGTTTGAGTTAATGAAAAGCTAATAATGAATTAAATCATCAAACTGTAAACATGAATACATAAGTTTATATAAAATGTTTATATTATGTTATATATAAAAAATATAATTGTAATACAATTTTTTGAATTAAATAATAATAATAATAATTTAAAATTAATAAAAAAAAGAAAATGTTTTATGAAAACATTTACTAATATTCACTAAAACAGAGTTCATGAGTTGCTCAAAAAAAGCTAATAATGTATTAAATCATAAAACTATCAAATTCTAAAACTGTAAAATTAATAACAAAAAATTCAAATAAATAATATTATATAAAAATAATATTAAATATATAATTTCACATAAAAATCATTAGTTTAAAACAATAAATAAAAACAATAAAATAAAAAGATTACCTTTATATTAAAACACCTGCACACACTTACTAATATTCACTTCATAGCTAATATTTAATTAAATTATAAAAAATTATTATATCATAATTTTTATATATATATAAAAATAAAAAACATATTTAAAAATTTGTTATAAATAATAAACAACAATAAAATAAAAAACAATAACAAACACAATTATTCTGACAAAGCAAGTTTGGGAATCTCTGCTCTACAACACTGATGCTTTTTCCACAGTTTCATTTGAAGCCAATATCCAATCTGATCTGTAAAACTATATTAAAGTTGCTAAACAACAAGCTGTCAGGCTAATGAACTAGATTACACGACAGAGTAATAGTTTATTATGATTATTATGAATAATAAACAGTTATTTACTGAACACGGATGTGTTTTACTGACAAGTCACTTGAGGCTGTACATCACAGTGATTTGAAGCGGTTTGTGCTTTTACTGTGGTAAGATCAGTGTAACGCACGACTCCCAGCGGCCTGCTGCTCTAATCAACACTTCTACACTCATCAGCACCCAGCTATGACCATCAAACGAGCCTGTGAACACGGTGCTTGAGGATGGGCTTGGTGTTTTTCATGTAGAGACTTTTGACTAACATGATATGTTTCATGTGACATTTAGAGACTGGCTTTGTGCTCCATCCAAAATGAATTACCATCTACTTCACAGTAATGCTTGAGGATGTTTGCTTCTCTTTAACTGCCTCAAACTAAAACTGAATATTTCGTATATATATCATATTATACAGTATATAATTCATTGGCAAAAATATCATAAACAAACTTTACAAGCATCATAAACAAACTCACACACAAAGAAAAAGAAGCATTTTGTTTGGAGCATTAAGATTTTTTTTTTTCACCATAACATTCTTTTTTGACAATAAAGAAAAAAATTCTAATTTGACAATGAATGACGATAAATTATATTGTGCCCCCAGTCTCATTGTTTCAAAAGCAAAATCATATCGCTACAATGTATATAATAAATTAATAAATTATTTATATATATTAATTATTAATTATATATATATATATTTTTTTTTTCTTTATTTTTTTTACGGTATTATAATATATAAAATATATAAATATATAAATGTTTATAAAAAAATCACTGCACTATAATAAAGAGAATCTAATCAAATGACATTAAAAATAAATAATAATAATAATAATAATAATCATAATTTATATTACAAAATAATTGTAAAAAGTCTACTGTTAGGATCAATATAAGCTATTTGTTCTCTCATTATTTTAAGGCAAAAACCTTATTACTGCAATGCATATAATAAATTAATGAATAATGTAACACTAATCTAATGAAAATATAATAAATTGAAGTTAAATAACAATAATGCATATTGAAAATGGTTTCAAAAGTAAGCTTCATTTTTTTAAAGCAAAATGCAAGGGATGTGAGGAAACTGAAATCATCATTATTATTAATATTAATAAATAGAGCACAACTAAAATAACACTGTTCCTGACTAACGTATAAAGCATATGGCTTCCAGAAGTAGCGTAAAGCCAGCCAATCAGATTGCAGAGTGCGAATTTTGAAAAATGTTGCCATTGCTGTACAATGTGCATCTGACCGTAGTGTGAAGTGTGAGACGGGATCTCATCTCACCGGCGGAGCAGCAGTTTAGGGTTCTTGCTGTGAACGTAATCCTCCATGAGCCCCAGCAGAAGCGTCCTCATGATGTCTGTGTAATACTCCAGTTTCCCGTGAAGCGCTACGGTCAGCAGAGACGCAAAATACACTTTGGCCCTGGCGTTAAAATCCGGACGGCCCTCCAGCGTTCTGATAAACTTCACACAGAGAGATCACTGTTTACAACTTGTAATTAAAAGTGTGCAGAATTCAGACTTACATCTTAAACAAGCATCTTGTTATATTCTAATGAGTATTAGTTTATTACTGTCTGTATGATGGACTTGTGTGTGTGGAGGGTAATGATTTAAACACTGGGGAGATAATTACAGGCCAGACTTAAAACACTGACGTGTGCTTGTTTGTGCGTACACGTGTGTCATTAGATGTAAATGTTTAATTGTGTTTGTGCCATGAATACAGAAGACTTTAATGAGAGCGCAGGAGCTGATTGAGTCCTCTGGGGCTGTTTTAGAGTCATTCTGTATAATTGAGCGAATGTCTAAATAATTCATCATTCTGATGAGAAACCTTCGACAATTATCGTCAAATATTAATTTACTGACCTTTGCTGCAATTAACTGCACAGGATGGTTTTAAGAGTCTTTAAATGCATCATAATTACAGCTTGTGTGTGTGTGTGTGTGTGTGTGTGTGTGTTTTTCGTACATTGATGAGGAAAGTTTTGCTGTTGAGGAGGTTGGAGAACTGGTTCAGCGCATGGGTGACCGTGGCCCTGCGGGATTCTGGGATATCCAGTTTGCCGGTGATCATGACGTCGTTGGCGCCGTCCTTCGAGGGCAGGAAGAAGACGCGGTCGGTGTAGGTCTTGTAGTCCAGGAACGGGATCCGGCCCTCGCTGATGTCGTTAGTGTGGTCCTCCATTTCAATCATCAGATCTGCACAGGAAATGACACGTCCAACGTTAATGACATGTTGGCTTTAAACTCGACACTGCAAATCCAGGTAAACTCATCCAGACAGTTCTGAGATTGGGTTTTAAAGACCAGCTCAAGATCCTGGACGTGCAGATTGTTTTCATTAGTATGCATCAAAACTACACTTTTTTTGGGTTAGAGAGGGTTGAACTGATACATGTTTTCATGTTCTAATTAATGTTTTTATATTATTAGCAAATAAATAAATAAATAAATAAATTATATATATATATATAATGTACACACACACACGCACACACACACACACACACATATATATATATATATATATATATATATATATATATATATATATAGATGTTTTTCTAAAAAATTTTTAGAAATAAAATATAAAAAATTACAAAATAACAAACAGAGAAAAACTTTTGGGAAAAATAACATGAACTGATGGATAAAAAAATAAAAAAAAAATAGTAGAGGGATAGATAAATAATGGATTAATTAAAAAATAAAAAGTATAAAAAGTAATAAATGAATAAATAAAAAATGTGAATGGACTATACATTTTAAAAATATATATTTGTAAAGATGGGAAACAATAGCTTAATTATTCAATAATGGATAGATAGACATACACACACACACACACACACACACACACACTCACACTCACACACACACACACACACACACACACACACACACACACACACACACACACACACACACACAGACAGACAGACAGACGGAGAGATAGATTGTTTTTCTCAAAAAATTTAATAAATAAATATTAAAAATTACAAAATCACACACACACACACACACACACAAAAATTAGGTTGCTGAATGAGGGAATAATAAATAAATAATAGATAATCAATTGATTAATTCATAAATTAATATGTAATCACTTAATAATGAATATGTATTTATTAATTAATTATTAATAAATGTATAATTAAGTAATAAAGACAGCAATAAATGTTAAAGGACTGATAAATTACTGATAAATAAAAAAATAAGTAGAAAGATAGATAGATAATAGATAAAGGAATGATTGATGGCAGTCATCCAACATCCAGCTAGTAACATGTGACCTGTGAACTCTTTTTTGCAGCGGTCACGAACACTCTCCTCCAGATTCTCCAGCTGATGTTTCACTTTCTCGTACTCGCGCTCTGCCTGCTGGCTCTTCCTCCTACACACAGACGATCAGATGAATTCACTAATTCATTACAGGAACCCTTCACACAGACGAACAGATCAAGGGTTCTTCTTCTTCACCTGTAGCAGACAACGGAGATGGAGATAATCAGCAGCATGGGAACGAGCACCGCCGGGATGATGATGGGAAGAGGGAGATTGTACTTCCTCTCGTACCGGACTGAGCCGACCAACCACTCGCCATTGCCAAACTTAATCTGAGAGAGAGAGAGAGAGAGAGAGAGAGACTGTGTTAGTGGGGGATGGATAAACGAATGAATAGAAAAAGTGGAGGACAGAAAAAAAACCTATGGATGGATAAACTGACGGGTGGATGGATAGATTAATATACGAATATATGGATGATGAAAACAAACTAATGAATAAAAAAGTGGAAAGATGATTAAGATAAGAAAGAAAGAAAGAAAGAAAGAAAGAAAGAAAGAAAGAAAGAAAGAAAGAAAAAGAAAGAATGAATACATACAGAAATTAACTGAATGAATGAATGCATGAATGAAAAATATGTGTTGGAAGATATAGCAATTTATATATAAATAAACAAATAAACAAATGAGAATGATAAAAAAAATAAACATGTGTGTGGATATCAATATCAAAATATCCACATGGATCAATAAATAAATGTATAAATAAAAATGTAAATGATGGAACAATAAATAAATGTAAAAAATAAATATTCAAGCAAACAAATAAATAAGTGAATGAATGTTTAGATGAGATAAATGGACAGATGCATATATAGTTATATAAATAAACAAATAAATATAAATAGGTGGGTGAATGATGAATGGATGGAGGGATAAAAAGATGAATGAGTGGATAGACAGACAAGTGATGGAGTGGTGAATATATAAATAAAAATATCAGATTAAAAAAAAAAAAATCAAATATAAAAAAATTATATTTAATAAGTTAATAAGTAGACGGAAAGATAAATGGAATAAAATATATATATATATATATATATATATATATATACAGAAAATACTATTTAAAAAAAAATAAAGAATGAAAAGAAACAAATAAATGGGTTGACAGATGTATATATAAATAGGTGCAAATATTTTTTTATATATTGAAAATATATTAATAAATTGAATTAATTGAATTAATAAATTAATATAAATGATGGATGGATAAATAGATGAATAAGTGGACGGACAGATAAGTGATAGATGGACTGATAAATATTTACATTTTATTTACACACACACACACACACACATTTATTTCTATGGAAGTAAAAAAAGTATATTCAATAATAAGTGTTTGTTAAAAAAACAAAAAAACAAAACAAAAGGGAAATCTGGGGCTTGGAGGAGGGTAGAATGAACAGAAGGATGTTGTTCTGTCACCAGCAGGTCCAGCGGCTCGGAGCCGGTGTCTCTCCTCTGTCTCTTGGATCGAGATCTGGGCGTGGTTGAGGGCGGGTCCAGGAATAATTTATCATCCTGTAATGTGTTTACGTTACACGGGGCGTCTCCCACAAACGCCTGAGCCTCCTTCGCCGTCATCGCTTTAGAAAAACCACGACCCTGAGACACACCAAAAAAAGCATTGACGAGCATGTCAACCCCCGGCCTGGATGAGATCTCCAGCAGATACTCACAGTGACGATGATCATGCTGTTCTCAGTGATGACCGTCTTGCTGAGGTGATCGAATGTAGGGTCGGGGTGATACTCAAACGGCGTCAGCTCCGTCTGAAGATCATCGAGCTGCACGTAAGTCCTGAAGAACTGAGACTCGTTGACCGCAGGTGACAGGAACATGATCACGCTGTCGTTCTTGTGCTTGGATCCCTCTACAAACTGAGGAAGAGAGAGACTGTAAATGAAGACCACACATGATAAACATGTCGGAACATGACATCAGTAAAGTTCTATTCTAGCCTACGTTGTGCAAATACAATCATTATAATCACAAAGCTGCAAAATGAATGAATTTATGATGAGGGGATTTGTGTCGCAAACGCACAGAATTCACAGGGTTGCCAGGTTTTCACAACAAAACCCTCCCAACTGCTACTCAAAACTAGCCCAAGGGGGTCCACCGGTACAAATTGCGTTCCAGGGAGTAAAATACAATTTTTTTTGGTGGGGTTCAGCGAAGCTGCGAAATGAATGTAATCGTATCTGCACTTCATTGTTCATGATGAGAGAATTTGCATTGAGATGGCACAAAATTCACAAGGTTGCCATTTTTTTTGGGATTTGCATTCCTGGGGGTAAATATCATGTTACTGGGGTCGCTTTAACTCGCAGACATGAAAAACAGATCGCGGCAAAAGTGTTAAAGCAGAGAATTCAGTCAATAAAACAACCCGCTGCGTCCGAAACCACATACTTCCCTACTGTATAGTATGCGAAAAACAGTATGTGAGGCAAGTAAGTATGTCCAAATTCTCAAATCTGGAAAAGACAGTAGGTGAAAAGTATCTGGATGACCTACTTCTTCTGAAGCGCACAAACGAAGGACACTTTACTTTCCCATGAGGCCACAGGAGAGAATTTATGATTGGAAGTGAAGCGACACAACTGACGCTGGTAGGTCATGTGACAGTAACACAACATGGTGAATCTAGTACATCTGATTTTCATTCAAACTACCCATATTCAACATGTATAGAACATGTTTTTTAACCGATGTGAAATAAATTCAAATGAAATGTAGTACCTGCTCAGAAAGTACGCAATTTTGGACGCACCGCTGGACTTTTCAGCACTGACTAATCTAAATGCCACTGATTGGCCACTGCATTCATAACCTCAACAGAAATGTGTGTGATTGGTTGAAAGGCTCAACACTGCCAAAACAATGTGCAAAGGAAATCTGATTCACAGATCTAAATGTAATTACGCGAACAGTCACTTTCATTCATCTTCACATATTATTTTAATCGTGAAAGCAATAATAGATTCAGTGTAATTTTTGCAGGGGCAATATCTTGAATTCGTGGGGCTTTTTGCTCATTTTGGTGGCGTTTTTTTTTCCTACAAGCCTGTGTTAATGTCCAACCCTGACATAGACCGAAAGTTCTCAGACAGCAAAACAGAGGAACAGATTTCACTGCGGCTGGGAAATCTATTGATATTCTGAGGGGGAGCAGCAAACGTCTCCAAAAGTGGGGGCGGAAAATCTGATAGACAGATGGAGTAAGAGCGATGGAAGCAGTGAGAACGCTTGAGAAAGAGCTGGAGTACAAAAGCTTCTCCTCAGATAAGAGAGATGAAATGAAGCACTCATCAAGTTTTTCGTTCGATAAACGCTTGTTTAATCTCCGTCTCGTTGAATGTTTCGGATCGGAGCAGCTCTCGTCGTTTCAATCAGGAGCAGAGCGACTCGTGCAAGACGGAAACCCAACAGCGAGAGGAAGAGATGAAACGAAAAACAAACAGCAAGTGATGTTTCCCTCGAGAGCTGAAGGAGATCGTGGTGTGTGTTTCTCGCTCTCACCTCCTCTGGGACGGCCTGACCGGACCATTCTCCAGCCGACGCCACCACCTTGATGCTAGCCTTCTGGACCAGGTCAAATCCTGAACCCATCACCAGGATCTGTCTGCCACCACTGAAATATACACACAGTCATAACACAACAATATATATATATATAAAATAAAAAAATCTTGTTTATATAATGAGGTGTGTATAGTGAGGCGCTGAGGTGTGTCTCTATATATTGTTCTATAAAATAAATTAAATATAAAATTATAAAATTAAATAAAGAAAATTATTTGAACTATACTATGTATATGAACATTATAAGTGTTATACAAGTTGACACACACACACACACACACACACACACACACACACACACAAACACACACACACTCAAATGTATGAAGTCAATATTCAATACATATATATACACACACACACACACACATATACATTTAAATACACATATATATTAATAATATATGTTAATATATAGTTTAAATACATATTTACAAATAGAAAATTTTTAACATTAACATACAAAATGAACTAAAATATTTGATCATATATACAATTTAATTATTCATAAATCTCTATACATATATATACATATGTATATATAAAATATGTATATAAATGAATAAATGTTCTAAAAGTTATGCAGATTAATAAAATCTGATCAAATATGCATTATATATTTAAAAGATCTAAAAAAGTTTTACAAAATAATAAAATATTATATATATATATATATATATACAGTACGCTTATTTTATAAAACCTTTTTATAAATATACATACAACACTATATGCATTTTTATATTAATTATATAAAATAATGTCTTGCAAAAAGCAGTATTCATCAGTGTACAAAAGAGTATTGATGTAATGTCTGTGTGGGCAAGGAAAAGCGTGCATGGGTAGGATGGCATGTTTCCTGGCAAACAGAACTGACCAGATGAAGCTGCTCCTGGGTTGATGGTCGGACACAGAGGGGTTGCTGGAGAACTGAAAGGCCATCCTGATGGAGGTTGTGGTGTGTTTGCCGTACTGAACTCTGACGGTGAGGTGAGGCGATGGAACCGTCTCGCCCAGATACTCAGACAGTTTACAGGTGACCTGCTCCCCAAAGCTCTCACTAACACAGAGGGAGAACCCAAAATCAACCAGAAGGGACACATCTACTGAAAATGACAGAAAACACATTTCCCATGATGCACTCACACTCTGCAGGGCACATCGCCCACCATGATTCGAAGGTCTTCTTTTGAAGCGGTGTTCATGTGTATCCCACTGATAGTGAGGACGGTTCCTCCTGCTTTAGGACCTCGATTCGGAGACACGCTTCCAGGTACGGGGTCCTACACAAACAAAGATCACATTTATTATTAGTTCACTCACTGTATAATGTCGTTTTAGGTTTCTTACTATTCTTACTATGCATAAACATAATAATTTTCCTTATGAAATATGCATTTTGTATATTTAGCCTTTTTTAAGTTGAATTACACCTGTTGTTTTGTACAATAATATTTATTTATTAATGAATTCATGAATTTAATTTGTATTTTTCTCAGTAATAATATAAATAGAATAAAAGGTAAATTACTTTTTTTATTAATTTAAATAAATAAAATATCTTTATAATATCTTTATAATAATATCTTGTTTAGATAATTCTGAGGTGTGTATTTCATTCTATTTTAACTATAAAAATTATATATACATACATACATATATATATATATATATATATATATATATATATATATATATATATATATATATATATATATATATATATATATATATATATATATATATATATATATATACTCAGTGTTGGGGAGTAACTAGTTACATGTAACGGCGTTACGTAATTTAATTACAAAATTATTGTAACTGTAATTAGTTACAGTTACTACGAAAAAATGAGTACTTAAATTAGTTACTTATGAAACTTTTAACGATTACAAAGGGGATTACATTTGAATATTTACACACATCCACATACAGATTTAACTGATTTCTTTCCCAAATTGCACTGACTATTTTGAGACATACCGCCCTAATAATTTCCCGGATGCGGAAACACAGTCTGGTTCGTAGAATCCAGTCATAAATACGGAATGCCTAACGGACGGAATATGCCACATTTTGGATGACTAAATCAAAAGTAGGTCAGTACACTTGAATCAAAACATGACATCGACTAGTGTCTGTGAATATTAAGCCCCAAAAATGCAATACATGACTTGCACGTTCTGCGTGTCTGTGGAAATCAGGCGCGGACTGGACACCGGGAGAACCGGGACAATTCCCGGTGTCCTGGCAGCCGATTTTGCCCCACTATTTAATATAATTATTGTATAATTGCCTGCCGAATGTACTAAAGCGATCATTTGCGAATCCGCCATTTGATAATTAAATCTCTAATAAGTCATGAATTGTTTTTAGTCATGACTCGCGCGCTCTCCGCGCCTCCGCCAAACGGTTTGGATCAGACTCAGAGTAATCAATGCGAGAGAGAGAGAGAGAGAGAGAGAGAGAGAGAGAGAGAGAGAGAGAGAGAGAGAGAGAGAGAGAGAGAGAGAGAGAGAGAGAGAGAGAGAGAGAGAGAGAGAGAGTAGAGTGGACTGGGGAAGCGCACAGCTGGAGCAGAGAAGCAGAACTAGTGTTCAGGGTTTCAGGTCAGTTTCATCTGTAAAGATGCTTTTTTGTCTTTGTTTTTTTATTTATTTAATCAAGCAGCAGCACGTTGCTCACCAGTCATCACTCAAAATACTATATAAAGGACATCATTATTATCTGTTGTAATGTTACAGTAGTAATTCAGCTGAAAAAAAATCCAATTTTTTTTATAGGTTTAGGGGGAGCTACGAACAACACAACCCTTACGAAAATTTACATTTTATTATTTAACTATAAATCCAGAGAAAATGGTTACTATTGTTTAAATGTGGTAACCAAAAATGTAAAATTATTTTACAAATGTATTTATTTAAAAATAAATACAAATCCATTTGCAAAAAAAACAAAAAAAAAAACAAAACAAGGTTATTTTACTTTTATATAGGCTAATAAAAGCATGGTTAATTTTTGTAAGGGAAAAACATGACTCGTGTTCAGTATTAGGATTTTTCTATAAAGATATTGTTGTATTGTAGAGTATTGTATTGTAAAGTATAGTTTTGTTCAATCTTGAGTATTAAAGTCATGAGAGAGATGGATAACAGGGCAAAATAAAGAGACTGAAGAGAAAAATAGAAGTGAAGGTGCAGTTCAGGAGAGAACTTTTAATTATTTTGCATGTCCCCAAATTAAAGATTTAAACCTTTTTTATGTCAGGTCCATACAAAAAAATAGTTTTGTCCATGAATTTGTTTGTATGAGTTTGAATTTTCCAGTCTGAATTTTTTTCCCAGACCGCCCCTCCTGTAAATTAATGGCAAAGACATGGTTTCATTTACTACACATAGGCCTACTGAAGCTCGCAGTGTTTTCAACCTCTGCTGCCTCAGTATAGGAGTACACGAGCACATAAACATAATTTCTAGAACTGGTCTGTGTCACTTCATGTGCATTTTACTTATTTTGAGAAAACTATCATCATATACAAAGAGACAGCAGTTTAAAAAAAACACCAATGTTTCAGGAGTTTATTACACAGAATACGTCACATGCTTATTAGATAACTGTATTTAAGTTGATGTATATGCTTTTATTTATTATTCTTTAATTTTCACAAATTTAGAAAAGTAATCAAAAAGTACTCAAAAGTAATTAGTTACATTACTTTAATAAAGTAATTGAAAAAGTTACACTACTATTACATTTTAAACAGGGTAACTTGTAATCTGTAACCTATTACATTTCCAAAGTAACCTTCCCAACACTGTATATACTGAATACAGAACACTATGTATAATATTTATAACTCATGTTTTACAAGTTAATATTACAAAATGATATATTACAACAACATATTTGTATTATTTTAATAATTCCATTAAATTACATTAGATTATACTGTATGTACTATATAAATAATATAAGTAATAATAAGTATTAATATAAACACACAGTAATAATGTGCACAAGAACAGCAAATACCCAAGAATGACAAAGACGCTGTATGCATTATTATCTTATTGTAATGATCACATAGGAAATGCATCTGAGAGCCGTCAGTCTGCTGAACAAGTGTTTCCCTGCGGGAGCGACTGTGACAGCCCTTCTCCCTGAAAAACTGATGCAATAAAGTCTGCTAAGGCCGTCAGCGTCTGATTTGACCAGTGCCCAGCCCAGCTGAATTACTGTGTGTATGTGTGTGTGTGCAGTGCGTGCTGGGTAATGCAGATTCATGACTTACCCTGTAGGTGAAGTGGACTGTTTTTGTGGATATGCCTTTCTTTCCTCTGCCCACCTCGATCTCCACCTCTCCGATTTTGTACAGATTGCTCGGGCCGATTTCACACACCACGCTGCCAGACAAACACATGAAAACTGCTTTAATTAAAAGATCCAGAGACTAAATTTCTACCAACATCTGACATGCTTCTGAGTGCCACTAAAATACTATTTATATTGTTTTACAACGTTCATGAGCAAGAAAATCATTTTTTACAAACTGAAATTACACTTGCCTTTTGTAAAACTGCTATTTTTTTCGGTTTAATTCATTTTGATATGTAAATAATATAAATAAAACTACATTTTAGACTGAATGAATTGCTTTTTATTTAAAAAATCTAAATAAATACATGTAAATACACACACAGTTCATATTATTTATCGACATCTACTGAATCTAAATAAAATTCCAAATCTTAATAATATATATAGTTTTATTTATATTATTTAGATATAAATACATTTACACAGATAATTCAATGATTTTAAATAAAATAAATGTATTCATAAATTATAAATGAATACATTTAGACATTCATAAGACAAATTAATAATTTGCTTGCATTATATTATTTATATTATCTACATATGTTTGTGTGTGAATAATATTAATAAAATATTAAAACTAATTAAATGTTTTAACAAGCAATATAAATAAAGTTGTAAATACTTGTACAAATTAATTTAAAAAATATTAAATATTATTATTTACAAATAAAGAAATGCATATACACATATAGAACTGTTACTGTATATATATATATATATATATATATATATATATATATATACACTCACACGCTAAATTAATACATTTAGCAATTTATACAAATTACGAATCATTTAATTGCATTATTGTTCACATGTGTGTGTGTGTGTGTGTGTAACCAATACAAATAAAATAGTAAGATAATACTTTAAAACATGTATTAAAAGAATGAATGACCATCTTATAGTTTCTGCAAACTGAAGCACAAAGTAGAATAATATTCTGCACACAGCATGCTACAGATGCTGTCCGTAAAGCTCAAGCTATATTCAACCCGGAACTTTCTTTTAACCCTAATGGATTCTAGACCAGGTCAAAATGTGCAGAAGACAAGATTCATAAGTGCTGGACCAACTTCTCCCACCCAGACACCCAAAACATCCGTGCTGAACAGATGCTATTAATTAACCCCGAGCCCACAGATTCCAGATTCATTATGGCAACTCAGAAAACCATCCTCTGTTACTCCGAAACCTGGACTAACTTCAGCCTCCCCAGACAGACTCTTCTGACAGCGATCTCTCCACGAGCTTATTTACCATTCTGAAGCCAAACTCTCCTGTGAAAGATCCTTTTCAAACTTGTTAGCAGCCAGACAAACACTCAGTCAGGCTGAACGCTCACAACAGAGCTGATGTAGAATCACTGACTCAGCCAAGCCTGACATTGCCTGTGAGAAAAGCTCATTGTCAACTCCGAATCCACACAACATGCTCCATATTTCAAACGAGTACAAATCGAACACTGTTCTACAAGAGGAAACACAAAGACAAACAAAGTGCACGCTTAATATTTCAAGCACAATAGGACGCCTTGAGCAGATTCTAAAAGGCATTATTTGGATCATACTTGGGGGCATTTTTACATGTTTGAATTCTGGGTAATTATTTTTTAATTAAGCTTTGGATGAACCAGATGTCTCAAACAGGACGTTCGCTGAAAACCAGGCCATTTGGTACCACAGAGATCCGCACAAACAAAGTCCAGCAGGGGTTTGATTCTACAAGAGCTCTCGTTCAGCACCAAACACACTTCAAGAGAGACATTATCACAAATGTTGAGATGTATTGCAGTAACCAAACTTGTTTAGGTGTTCCTGTATCCGAGCGCCAAACACACAAATACAGAGCCCACGAAGACTCACAGGAGTGAAGTTTTGATTTTATTTAAATATGACAGATGAACTGTTATATAGCATAAAACAAGTTTTAAACACATCAAATGTTTTTATCCTTCAGTAAAATAGTGATATTCATATTATATTATTATTTTTTATTATAGTTTTTTTTTAGGATAAGTTTATCAGTATAATTTCCCAAATAACCAAGCCTATATATATATATATATATATATATATATATATATATATATATATATATATATATATATATATATATATATATACATACATACATTTAATATTAATTAATATAATATATATTTATTTAAAATTTTATTTATATTAATAAAAAAAACTTACATTAATTGTTACATTTACTCACATTAATTGTATTATATAATATTATGTATTTTAATATTTTATATTGGTATAAACAATCCTTGTAATTTTGAGGTTTGTTATATATATATATATATATATATATATATATATATATATATATATATATTGTGTTATTGTTTTTTCAGAAATAACATGACATCTGGGTTTTAAAATGTATTTTCTGTAACAAAACTGTAAAATTTGCAATCTTCATGTAAATTTTAAAAATATTATTTATTTTCATTTACATTTTTAATTTTAAATATTCATTTTAAATTAAAAATATACTGGTAAATTAATATTTGCTATTTGTTTGTCTCGTGAGACTAGCAAACACTATCAATTTACTGAGCGCGTGTTGAAAAAAATAATGCACAGTTATTTAGTCAGAGATCTGTTGATGTGAAGCGGCTCAGCTTTTGTGTGTGTTGTTACCTGGTTGAGACGGAGTATCGTTCCCGCAGGTGTTTGCACAGCACTCCAGCCACTGTGATGTTTTTAATGTCGTCCTTCTGAACGCCCAGGTTCGAGCCCTTGATAGTAACAGCTATTCCTCCTTTCAGGGGCCCGAATCTCGGCGTGATCTGAAATACATCATAAGAACACCCGAATTATGAGCCACCCGGAGAAAACCACACAGATGACCAATCCCTCTAAAACAACAGAAAAAGAGGAATATTTCTAAGTATTCCCACTATTAATTGAGCCATGATCTGAGGTTTCTACTGATTTCTACTCAAACAATTTATGAAAACTGGAAATAGAACCAGAAAAGCTTTCTAGGGCTGTGTTTTGAGTTATTGGCTTGCTTCTGCTCATCAGTGGAGACTCACATCGGTGATCTGGGGGTCGGGACACTCTTTCGTCTCTTTCGAGGCACAGAGCTGCTCGTACACACACAAGCTGGACTGCGTGCACCACACACACTGATATTTGGGGTCGGCGTTCTTACACAGGCTGCAGTCTTCACGTCCCAGAGAGCAGTTATACAGAGTGACTGAAAGACAAAGCAATTGATTTTTTTGCATGAATAATACAATAAGTAAATTATCTAAATAAATAATTACTTAACTTTTAATGTCATTCAATGGCTTTGGGTGAGAAACAACTGAATTTAAGTTGATATATGAGAAGTTTTCAAGCTCAGTTTGTGAATGAATCATTCTTTTGAGTCAAATCTTTTCAATGAATCAATGCATCTGATTTACAAACCAGTCTAAACCAGTCATTGTTTACTCATGTCGGTCCAAACCTGTAGATTTTTTATTTTTTTTTGCACGAAATAAGTAAATTATATATATAAAATGTAAAATTTAAATTCTTCTAAAGTCATTCAATGGCTTTACCTAAGAAATGAGTTTGAGTTTGAGTTGATTAAGTTATATGAGATGTAGTGAAGACCAATATGTGAATGAATCGTTGTTTTGAGTCAAATCTTTTCAATGAATCAATGGATCTGATTTACCAAATCATGTTGAATAAGGACGGTTGCTTACAAGCTTAAAAATAAAGATGCAAAAGCACCATATTTCATATGATTTGTGTGCTTTATTCAAGACTTCTAAACAAATTAATTGGTCTGTGTGAGAAACAGCTAAATTTACATTGTGAATGAATCATTCTTTTGAGTCAAATCATTTGAACAAATCAGTTGATCTGATTCACAAACTGAATTGATTGGAGTCTCAAATTCAACTGATCTGACTCAATCCCAGATCATCGAGCTGCTGAGTTTAACATGAGAATCAGATTCCTTCATTTTTATCCATTTTTGAAGCTTAAAAACACCTGTCCCCATTCATTGCAAGTCCACTGCAAGAGCAACCAGCGCACTCTACAAAATCTCTTCTTTTATGTTCCACAGAAGAACGAGTCAAGCATGAGGGTGAGCAAATGATGAAAAGCAAGCAAGAGCGATTACCGCTAAGACTGCTGTCGATCTTCTTTCCCGTGTATTTGTCTCTTACGTGGAACAGGACGTTGGTCTCATGAGCTTTATCAAAGGAAAACTGAAAGAGACAGATCAGAGGGTGAGTCAGAGCAGCGTCTCTTTTAGACAACAGCTCATCTTAGTTAAAAATATTCCTCTCCGTATCCACGGGCAGTTTGGCAGGAAGTCAAAAAGCAGCCGAACAGTATATGCTGATCTCTCCTCCACATTAAACACTAGAGACGAATTACAGGCTGGAGGCTTTCCAACAGGGGGAGCTATAATCTCAAACTCCCAGAAGAGCCACTGAAGTGTGGGTAGTGTCCCTTACATTGTTAATTGGTTGCATATCATTTAGCAAGAGCTTTTTATAGAAAAAGATTTACAGTAGAGGAACAACAGTCTGCCTCGGGCAACATGCAGATAGAGAGAGAGAAAGCCCTGGAGTGTGTGTGAAACTAACCGCATATCCGCTGAAGGAGAAGAAGGGTCCCGGCTCTGTCTTGACATCTTCCTCAAACTTCATCAGCTCAGTTCCGATGGTGAAATCCCGACCCTGAAGTGTCACAGTTCACAAAAAGCATTGTGAGACATTTATTCACAGGAAAGAGGACTGGAAATGATGGAGGAAGACAAGGGAAGAAATTTGGAAAGAAATACAAGACAAATTCAGACAGATCTGTTTAGAGAAAGTTCATTATGATTTATAATGGATTATGAATGCATTGTAAGTGCACTAGAAAAAAAAAAATATATTCCTTTTTCTTAATTTGTATTTTTCTCTAGCTGTCAAGAAAACATTTAACATCTAAACATCCTTTTATCCAAGACTGACTATGAAATTAGTAAAAAAATTGACTTGAAGCTAAATTTTGTAAAAATTATGACAATATATATTTTTACTATATATATTTTTTTTTTCAAATATATAAAATATTTAATATATGTTGAAGAGTTTTATTTAATTTTTTATTGTAAATATTTAATTGTTTTAATAATGAAATTCAAACCGCAACAACAATAATAATAAAACAATTTGCCAATGATATAATTATCTTAATTAATTGTATGACATTTTTTTTTATTTTTAAGAGTCACTGATTATATAAATAAAAAGTCTTTGTATTATTTTAAAAAAGTCTTATAGTTATTAATATAATACATATTTGTAGTATTCATTTTTCATAGTTTTATTTAATTTATATTCTGTAAATGTAAAATAATGTATAATTACAGTAATTTAAATATTATATTATGCATTAAAATATATTATATTATATTAGTATACAATATTTTAATGTTATATACTATAGTAAATATATTATAAGTGATTACAGCTTTTAAAGTATACTAACTCTGAAGTATACTCAACTGCTGCAGAACACCGACAGCTAAAGTATGGTTTGGGCTTTACAAAACTTAATAAACATGCAGTTTATTTAAATATGATTTTAACCAACATATAAAGCCCTGCTTAATATATTACACAGTTGAGTCAAAGACAAAAATGAAGAATAGCATCTGATTAAAAAAACAATGAGCGCATACAGATCTCACCTTGTACGGGTCCAGATTGATGCCCTCAAAACTGATCCGGGTTTTGTATCCGACTGGGATAAGGACGGGATCTGGGTTCTCAAACCGCGGACAACTCTTGTTCTAGAACACAGAGAAGATAGAGAACTCAGAAAAGCTGAGTCTGCTGAAGTCCACACTAATCTACGGCAAGTTTTGGAGCCGTTTTAAATTTACATCTGACATAAATTAATGAACATCCATTGAAACTGAAAAACTCGTTAACCATGATGATGTGTATGAACAAAACAGTTCATTTGCAGCTGAAATCTAATATATCCTCATTGACATTGGCGACTGTGTCTAATTGCATAAAATCCATTTTTCCCTCCATTTTTTTGTTTTTATTTTGCTGATTCAGCTAATGTGTTTGGCATTAAAACTTTCTGAGTAAAGTCATTTACTTTGTGTCCATTTCATCAGCCATGTGTGGCTGTTCCAGAAAGCAGCAAATATCAAACAGAGTGGAGGCCATTTCTGAAATTGCTGGCACTGAATATCGACAATGATTCAGCTGTGTGCTTCATGAAATGGAAGATAAAGAAAATAAAAATATAACATCTAGACCAGTTGGATCTGGTGCTTGATGACATGAATCACATGAAAGTAATCAAAGTGGCCCAAATCAATGGCTCTGATAGCAGACATACATCACAGAGACGTTTACTCAATACGTGCTTTTTCATACATGTCATTTTTAGCCCATTTCCTCATCTGCAATACTGCTAAAACACTCTCATTCGAAGGTTAGTTTGAAAGTCAGATGATGTTTTTATTTGCCCAATACACATTCCTGGTCTTAAAGGAACAGTTCACCCCCCCCCCCCCCCCCCCCCAAAAAAAAGCAGAGATGTAGATGAGTTAGTTTTTTTATGGGAACAGATTTGGAGAAATGTAGCATTACATCATTTGCTCACCAGTGGATCCTCTGCAGTGAATGGGTGCCGTCAGAATGAGAGTCCAAACAGCTGAAAAAAACATCATAATAATCCACAGCACTCCAGTCCAGCAGTTAATGTCTTGTGAAATATAAAGAAATATCCGTGTTTATAAGGAATCCATCAAGGCATTTTCTGAACAGAATATGAGTCTATTGTTTAGGACGGTTTTCACTTGTAAACGGTGCTTGATCTGTGCATATTTCTCTCCTGATTCAGATTAGATATTTTTTCCAATGAAGAAAGCAATATTATGGATTATTATGGAAACGTATTTTAGCCAAAAGCAAAACTTTGAAGTTAAAAATGTCTTAATTATGGGGTTGTTTCTTACAAATGCACTTTTCCACATCTCAAGACATTAACTGCTGGACTGGAGTGCTTTGGATTACTGTGATGTTTTTATCAGCTGTTTGGACTCTCATTCTGACGGCACCCATTCACTGCAGATGATCCACTGGTGAGCAAATGATGTAATGCTACATTTCTCCGAATCTGTTCTGATGAAGAAACAAACTCCTCTACATCTCGAAAGAGCTGAAGGTGAGCACATTTTCAGTTAGTTTTCATTTATTGGGTGAACCAATCCATTGAAAGTTATCAAATGCATGAATAAATTATTTTCCATTATTTTCCTTTTCATTCTTACCTGTCTGTGTTTGATTATATTGGCGCCGGTTTCGGCATCGCTCAGATCTGTGCAGGTGTGCGCCGCAATGTTCCACTGACATCCCCAAGCACTGCTTACACAGGAAGTGCATCTGCGGAGAAACACGCGAGCCATTTCAGCAGAGCTTCAAATCAGACTTCCAGTTACATTTTTCATCAGTGTGTAAATGTTTGGAGTAAAAGCATATAGTCCCGGTGCACTTCAAATAATACTCATTCATCAGCAAAGTCCCAGAGCTCTTAAAAACACAAGGAGAAGGGGAAAAAGAGATGAGAGATCGACTTTCATGTGTGATGAATGAATGAGAAACGAAAGCAATTTCCTGCTCTTGGAGAAAAAAAAAAGTCTCTATAGAATCAAATTCAATTCCAGCTTCAGTGATGCGTTACAATTTATGAGTAAACCTCATCGTTACAGATGCTTGTATTCATTATACACACACTGGTGTCAGCATAAAGCGGAGACACACACTCGCTGACAATAGAAGCCCAGACAGCAAACGTACGGTGTATTTTCTGCTCTCCGTACTGTCGCTGCACAGTTGTAGAACTTGTACTCGCTGGATGCGAACTGCACACTACCGTTCACAAAGATTTGAACTGGAACCGCCACAAAATCTACAAAAGAAAATACATAGAGAGGGTCAGCAGAAGGTCAGCCAATCACAGCATCAAAGTCTTAAAGATACAGTAGCAAACACAGTCTTAAAGGACACTAAGGGACTAAGTGCATGTGTGGACTATATGAGCTATATTAAAAAAATTAAAGATAGAATTTAATTCATAATGAGTTGAATTGGATCGCTCTGATTGTTTAACCAAATCAAGGTATTCAATGGAAAGAATCAAAAAAACAAAAACCAACTTGTTCACAAATGTGACCCTGGTCTTAAGTCGCTGGGGTATATTTGTAGCAATAGCCCAAAATACATTTTATGGGTCCAGATTATTGAGTTTTCTTTTATGCCAAAAATAATTGGGATATTAAGCAAAGACCACGTTCCATGAAGATATTTTGTAAATTTCCTACCGTAAATATATCAAAACTTAATTTTTGATTAGTAATATGCATTGCTAAGAATTCATTTTCTCAATATTTAGATTTTTTTGCACGCTCAGGTTCCAGATTTTCAAATAGTTGTATCACGACCAAATATTGTCCTCTTCTAACAAACCACACGTCAAAGGAAAGATGATTTATTCATCTTTCATATGATGTATAAATCTCAGTTTGAAAAAATTACACTTAAGACTGGTTTTGTGGTCCAGGGTCAAAAATTAGACTTTCAAGTTAACAGCTAATGGAGGAGACGGACTTCTTTTATGGTGATTTTATTATAATTATTATTATTATTTGAATAATACAATAAATAATACAATATATACATTATTGCTTTCATTAATTCAAATTAAATACCACATCATTCTAGAACATAACTGGATTGCTACGTGTACACAGACAATAACTTAATAATTATTTATTAAATAATTTAATTAAAACTGTAATGTAATGAAATTCAAAAGTAAATCATTCAGATGAGACCTAAAATGAGAAGCTTTCAGGAACACACAGCCCTTCATTAGGGCTAGGGTGCTTAGAAACAGAGCATTCAGTAACATAGACAGCACTTTAGAGAGTCTGACACACATATTGTGTGTCCCGTGTTGTGAGAGACGTACCTTGGTGTGCAGGGGTCGGCGGTATTAGATGCTGCTCAGGTAAGCGACAGCTGATTCGGCCGTCCACCATCCTGGCGTTGCTCTGATAAGAGCCGAAGGCACACAGGATCCAGTCTGAATCTCGGAGGATCGGCAGCCATCGGAGGTTTATCTCAACCTGAGGGAGATTTTACAAACTCTGAACTCACACACATGTGTCAATATGAGAGAACGGAGCAAAACAATGCATCACTTCAGTCGGAAATCTTTGCATGTACTACAAGCAGATTACAAGGAGATGACTGCTTTGGGTTTGTTCCATGCAATTCAATGCAAAAATAATGTAATCATGATGATGTTTATTGTGTTTAGGTGGAACCGTCAGACCATGGCTCCACCACAAGATTCCCAATCTTTGTCTGAATAATTAAGACTTCATAAGAATCTCCTTGAACAAATAACATTTCTCTCAAGACAACAGCTATTAGCGTCCTCTAAATACACACATCTTGTAATCAGAGAACGTATTTTATCGAAGCACACAACACAACGGCAGCACCTTTACAACAGCACTGTAAACACGCCATCAGCGCCCATTGTGTTTTCACCGTCTGTTCACCAATATGGCCTCATTGTGTGGGAGTCGTGCTCAGCTTTTCTCATAATCAGCGCTGAACAGTCTGGTTTAAAAATAAGACTCTGGTAATTGTGTCCGCGACACTCAGCCTGGTACCTGCTGGGACTTCAAGCAGCTGAGATTTGGCGGGTGGAAAGAGACGATTTTCACACACTCTTGCTTTGGACTCCACAGCCAACCGTTCTTTTCCTCCGCACGACTGCACTCCGATCTCCTGGTGCATCTACACAATCAATAACGCATTAGAACATAACACTCCTCATGCAATTAAAATACAACAATATTATAAATAGTGCTGTCAAATGATTAATCACATACAAAATGAAAGTTTTTATTTGCACAATACACATACATACAGCATATATTAAGCAAATGTTTACTTGTCTATATTTATATTCATATAATTCATATTATTAATACATAAATAAATATATTTAATATATAAACATAACACATTTATCTGAACTATATACATACATGTGTGTGTATTTAGACACATACACATACACATATTGTGCAAACCAAAACTTTGAATTTGGATGCGATTAATCGTTTGACAGTACTATTTATTAAATAACACTTATGTTCAGGGAAAACATGATGATTGTGTCTTTACATTGCAATTTTGTATTCTGTAAATAATAATAAAATAAAAATCAGGAATTCAGTATAAAGCAGTATGTATCAACGTATAAAAATAAAAAAAATGTAATCAAAAATGCAATCAGTTTAAATTTTAAATTATATAAAAAAGGAATACAGTACTTATATACATCTATACAGTATATATACTGTATATATATATATATATATATATATATATATATAGAGAGAGAGAGAGAGAGAGGGAGATTAATATAAAAGTGTATGTAAATATATAGAATATAAGTAAATGTAAAAATCCATTAAAATATACAATTATACAATTAAAATATATTTAAAATAATTAAAATATAATTAAAATAATTAAATGATATACTTATAATATAATATAATACAAGATAATTCAAATATAATACTAATTAAAGAATATATATGTAGTATGTAATATATATATATATACTAAAAAAATATGCTACACAAAAAAATTACATTTATAATTTATATAATTTATATTTAAATACTATATTAACTATATTAATATAGAATGAAAAAAACACAGGTCCCAGGCACTTAAAAAGAATTCAGGTGGAGAAGGTAAACGTTAAGAAGCCTTTATTGTGGTATGGCCAATATCAAAATTAAAATGCCGACATGTTTCGACCGCAACGGTCTTCCTCAGGGCAAAGTGATAATCACAATTGGTGTGCTCACACATAAAAATACTCCAAACCACTCCCATCAACAATAAGCAATTAGTGGACTAATTAAGTTCAATATCAACATACTGGTAATCAGGTGTATGAGATCAGGAACCTAAAAAGTAAAAGACAAAAAAGGGACAATGCAAAAAGAACAAAAAATATAATATTAACATATATATACATTTATACATACATATACATATATGACTCACATTGGGTCAATTTACGAATCCTATCACCACCTCTATTTAAAGGTCTAACATGTTCTAAAACCTCAATTTTTAGTAGAGAATCATTTTTGTTATGTTTATGTAAGAAATGTGTGGCCATATGGTAGTCTGGATTATTGGTACGAATAGCATACTTATGTTCAGCTAATCGATCACGCAAACGTCTCTTGGTTCTGCCTACATAAAATACATTCTTACATGGGCAAGATAAACGATATATAATGAAGGTGGTGTTACAGTTAATAAAATCTCTGATTTTGTATACTTTCTTGGATTTAAAATCCACAAAGTTTTTTGATGGGATAATGTTACTGCAATGAGGACAATTCATACATCGATATAAACCAATGGGTCTCTTGAGCCAATTTTTTTTTTTCTCAGGAGGAAGATAACTATGAACCAATTTATCTCGAAGTGTCGGAGCTCTACGATACGACACCAAAGGAGGTTGCGGAAAAATCTGTTGAAGTACAGGATCAGACTTGATAATGGCCCCGTTATCTAAAATAATATGTTTGATATGTCTAGCCTCCATACTATATTGTGTGACAAAAAAGGGCGAGATTGGGTGTCTGTTTTGTGTACCTTCTTAATAAGGGAGTCGGCATGTTTTAATGATTGGGCTCTAGAACGTGCACGAGCAACAGTGTCTGATTTGTAAGCTCTTTTCATGAACCGTTCTGACATAATGTACGCCTCTCTTTTTGTGTTTAGAATATTCAATAGATAATTTGATATTACTATTAATAGAGTTGAGTTATTGGTGAAATACCTGAGTCTCAGTTCCATTGAAAATGAAGAGTAAATCATCTATATAACGACCATACCAGGTACAACCCGAATTCCGGAAAAGTTGGGACGTTTTTTAAATTTTAATAAAATGAAAACTAAAGGAATTTCAAATCACATGAGCCGATATTTTATTCACAATAGAACATAGATAATGTAGCAAATGTTTAAACTGAGAAATTTTACACTTTTATCCACTTAATTAGCTCATTTAAAATTTAATGCCTGCTACAGGTCTCAAAAAAGTTGGCACGGGGGCAACAAATGGCTAAAAAAGCAAGCAGTTTTGAAAAGATTCAGCTGGGAGAACATCTAGTTAATTGATATCAGGTCTGTAACATGATTAGCTATAAAAGCTTTGTCTTAGAGAAGCAGAGTCTCTCAGAAGTAAAGATGGGCAGAGGCTCTCCAATCTGTGAAAGACTGCGTAAAAAAATTGTGGAAAATTTTAAAAACAATGTTCCTCAACATCAAATTGCAAAGGCTTTGCAAATCTCATCATCTACAGTGCATAACATCATCAAAAGATTCAGAGAAACGGGAGAAATCTCTGTGCGTAAGGGACAAGGCCGGAGACCTTTATTGGATGCCCGTGGTCTTCGGGCTCTCAGACGACACTGCATCACTCATCGGCATGATTGTGTCAATGACATTACTAAATGGGCCAAGGAATACTTTCAGAAACCACTGTTGGTAAACACAATCCGCCGTGCCATCAGCAGATGCCAACTAAAGCTCTATCATGCAAAAAGGAAGCCATATGTGAACATGGTCCAGAAGCGCCGTTGTGTCCTGTGGGCCAAGGCTCATTTAAAATGGACTATTTCAAAGTGGAATAGTGTTTTATGGTCAGACGAGTCCAAATTTGACATTCTTGTTGGAAATCACGGACGCCGTGTCCTCCGGGCTAAAGAGGAGGGAGACCTTCCAGCATGTTATCAGCGTTCAGTTCAAAAGCCAGCATCTCTGATGGTATGGGGGTGCATAAGTGCATACGGTATGGGCAGCTTGCATGATTTGGAAGGCTCTGTGAATGCTGAAAGGTATATAAAGGTTTTAGAGCAACATATGCTTCCCTCCAAACAACGTCTATTTCAGGGAAGGCCTTGTTTATTTCAGCAGGACAAGGCAAAACCACATACTGCAGCTATAACAACAGCATGGCTTCGTCGTAGAAGAGTCCGGGTGCTAACCTGGCCTGCCTGCAGTCCAGATCTTTCACCTATAGAGAACATTTGGTGCATCATTAAACGAAAAATACGTCAAAGACGACCACGAACTCTTCAGCAGCTGGAAATCTATATAAGGCAAGAATGGGACCAAATTCCAACAGCAAAACTCCAGCAACTCATAGCCTCAATGCCCAGACGTCTTCAAACTGTTTTGAAAAGAAAAGGAGATGCTACACCATGGTAAACATGCCCCGTCCCAACTATTTTGAGACCTGTAGCAGAAATCAAAATTGAAATGAGCTCATTTTGTGCATAAAATTGTAAACTTTCTCAGTTTAAACATTTGCTATGTTATCTATGTTCTATTGTGAATAAAATATTGGCTCATGTGATTTGAAAGTCTTTTAGTTTTCATTTTATTAAAATTTAAAAAAAGTCCCAACTTTTCCGGAATTCGGGTTGTAATACAATGATGAAAAGAATTAATCGGACTCAGTACATGTAATTTCTCCCATAATCCCAAAATAAAGACAAGCATAATTAGGTGAAAAACAGCAACCCATGGGTACTCCAATTTTTTGTCTGTACAATTTATCAGTAAATGTAAACATTGTTGTGAATAATAAATTCAGTAAGTTGTAAAATAAAATGAGATGGAGGTTTTGTATCAGTTCTCTCAGATATGAAGTGTCTTAAAGCATGCAGACCCTCCTCATGATCAATATTGGTATATAGCGATTCCACATCCATAGTAATTAAGTATTGAGAACCCACATTACCCAACTTAGACAGACTGTTTAGGACATCAACAGTATCCTCAATAAAAGAGGGGAGAGTCTTAACAAAGGGTTTGATGAAAAAATCAACAAATTTAAACGCTGGTTCAGTAAGTGTACCATTTCCCGAAATAATGGGTCGCCCAGGAGGATTATGAAAAGGAGGTTTATGTACTTTAGGTAATAAATAAAATGTAGCCAAAGCAGGGTATTCAACAGTCATATACCTCATTTCACTTTCAGTAATCCAATTGGAGTTATTGGCATGAGTTAAAATGTTATGAAAAGCATTAGTTAACTCAGACAAGGGATTAGTACAAATTCTTTCATAATGCTTGGTATCTAATTGTCTAGTTGCCTCTTGGATATACATCTCTTTGGATAAAACCACTACTGCCCCTCCTTTATCTGCCGGGTGGATAATAATATCGTTCATATTCGTGAGTTCTTTAAGAGCATTAAATTCAGTAATAGACAGATTGGATTTCTGTATTGGTTTAGATCTGGTATCAAAAAATTTTTGCACATCAAAATCAACTTTTTTACAAAAGGCAATCAGAGAAGGATTAGATCTCATAGGTGTAAATAGGGATTTGGGTCTAAATAAAGACTGAGTGTCCGTACTGACAGTATTGTCAGCAGCCATCAACTTTTCAGGTGTATAATCACAAGAAATCACAGGATTAAATCCCGTAGTCTCATTGTCAAAGTTATGTTCTGACTTGTGATAGAACAACTTTAAATGTAAATTACAATAGAATCGGAACAAATCAACTCTAGTATTAAATAAGCTAGAGGTATGAGTGGGTGAAAAAGACATACCCTTGGACAGTACAGTCCGTTGTGCATGAGATAAAGGCTTGTCAGAAAGGTTGATCACCGAGGATATCTCTTCCTCGATATCGGTCGTAGTGATGGCGGTCGAAGTCGTTCCTCTCCCCCGGTGGCCGCGGCGCGTCTTCTAGAACCTCAAAGGGAAGACTTAAGTCGCAGCCACTCGTCCTCCAAAAAATGGTCAGATTCGGAACCCTGAGATCGGGAATCATCTTCACTAGATGTAAGGTTGAAGGACACCTTCTGTGGGCGAGGCAGATGGTCTGATTGTTTGTGAGGATGACGGTGATCTAGAAACCGCCGTTGTTGGTGCCAATGATAAACTTGGCCTCTCTGATAATCCTCGATATCCCGTTTAAACTTCCGTACCTTCATTTCCTTAATGGTCGTCTCAAGTTTAAGTATTTCCTCTTTGATGGTTAGTAGAGCTTGTTGCTTATTGTTGATGGGAGTGGTTTGGAGTATTTTTATGTGTGAGCACACCAATTGTGATTATCACTTTGCCCTGAGGAAGACCGTTGCGGTCGAAACATGTCGGCATTTTAATTTTGATATTGGACATTCCACAATAAAGGCTTCTTAACTTTTACCTTCTCCACCTGAATTCTTTTTAAGTGCCTGGGACATGTGTTTTTTTCATTCTATATTGCTTCCCCATTCCCAGAGCACCTACTACGAGTTCTTATCTCACCGGAGCGCCGGGTTGAATCGTTTTCTATATTAATATAGTATTTAAATAAAAAATAAAGCACTGTCAAAAATTCCATTGAATTATACAAAGGTAAAAAAGAGCATGTAAATAAGAATTTATTTGTGTTTGTTTTATTTATATTTTTAGCTTTAAAACATAACAAAATATGCATAACATAGTATATACAATGAATACGATATAAATATAACACTATGCATATCCTATTTTATTTGTAAGATATATATATATATATATATACATATATATATATATATATATATATATATATATATGTATTTAAATATATATTTTTTTTTTATAAATATAGTTAAATATAACAAATTATTTTGCACAAATATAAATATAAATATATATATATATATATTCCTATTTAAGTGGAAACAGATGCTGGATTCAAACTTAATAAAACGTAGACATATTTTAAGTAAGTAAAAAAAAAATGGATACCTTCCCTCCAGGACACACCAGCCACAGTACGGATCTCTCTGAGCGACGCACGACTGGCAGTCTGACTTCAGATGGCAGGCCTGTACGGGCACCTTCATGATCTGCACCACCCCAAAATAATGACACGATTTAAAAAAATTTGCACTCATAAGAGCTCTGGTGCATCTGCAAAACCATCCATAATTCAGTAGATCATAGGTCCCAAAGAGACAATTGTCAAAAAACCATACAAAGTAGTATTTTGAAAAGTAAATAAGTTTATACTGAAATGAACTGATCTAAACGAACCCTGTAAGTTACTCAATTCAAGCGGAATCAATTGCAGAAAATTACAGAGAAGACAACAAACAGCAAAGCATGAAGGATTTCAATACATCACCGCCTTGTAAACACTGCAATTACACCACCGTAGGGTCATAAGCTCAGCAAGACGTACACTATATCGATGCCTTTTAAAAAATACTAACGTATATTTCAGCACCAGCAGGAGCCGTAACAATAAAAGCCGCTGGAATAGTCACAATCATGCGTTCCCTGAGGTCGAGGCGGTGATAATCAAAGACCCGCTATTTAGTACACCGTCTATGATAAATGACTCCAGCCCCGTACCTTTTTCTCGGTGGTGATGTACAAGTGCGCCTGGGTTTTGTCAAAGAAAAGGTTCTTATTTACATAGCCACTGGTTTTGTAACCTGGGCCGGGGTTGTAAGCCTCTGGATGGCTTGACAGATGTACCTGGGTAAAGACAGAACAATAGACAAAGAGAAACTTGCAATTAAAGAGTCGAGCACAGAACCGGACACATCTGTCATATTTACAGACCACACAAACCCCCTCAGTGTGTCCCACGCACCTGAGCCGCACCTGACAACGTGTCAACCCTTAACTAATAGCCTACGCGCCACATAATGATCATAAAACTGTGGCTCCATTTGCAGGAAACTCTGGACTGTTTTTATCCATCTATCGCTCAATTTCATCCATCTGTCCTACAAATAATCAGCTCTAACAAAGCCTTTTTATTGGGATGTATCCAATTGAACTCACGTGGAGCGAGAGGTTCATTATTTCTAATACATCGTCTAACGTGTTTAGTTGTGTCTTGCTTCAGTGACAGTAATATCTTTTTCTCTTTCATCCCTCTGTCAGAGATTCGCCACGTTCACCCTCCAATTCCCTCACCTGCCAAAGCCTAAACTCCAGCTTTGTGACGCGCATGCTAAATCAGGTGTGTGACACCAGCTAGGTAGCTGGTTGTAGCGGTTCACTAATTGGTTGTCTCAGATTTCTGGAGATGCTCGTTTCCTCAACATTTCCTTAACAAGGCCTATTTTTTCGCCATCTTCCTACAGGCTGTCAATTTTTGGGTTATTTTTACACTAAGGGAAAGTTAGTTAAAGGGTTACTTCACTCAAAAATGAGTATGGTGTCATTTACTTATCTTCATGTTGTTTCCAACCAGTATGACATTTTGTTTTTAGGAGAATGAAAGGAGAAATTTTGAATACTGTTCTGGTCGTTCTTTTCCATTTAATAATAAACAAACTGATGTTTTCAAGCTACAAAAAGACACTAAGTTGTCATAAAATTATAAATGTAGTATGACTCTTGCTTTGTCCTCTGAAGATATACATTTGTGTAAAAAACAAAAATAAAAGTACTTTTTCACTAATAATCAGTTGAACCCCATAAGTGAATTAGTTTGATTCATTAATGAATCACTTAGAGTAGTTCTGTGAAGTGCATCAAATGATTCGGTGAAAAGCTCTGAATCAAAAGATTCATTCACATTACTTATACTTCCAGGATGAACAAAGGAGAAGATTTCCACTCAATAATGACTAAAATGTTGATCTTTTCCTCACAAAAAAAAACTATTATATGACTCCAGGAGACTTGAGAATATAGTTCATACTGAAAGTCACATGTACAACTTTTATAAGTTTTTTTTTTTATCATTTTAAAGCTTGGCAGCAGTTATTCTCATTCAATATCATTGTATTAAAAAGTATTAAAGCGCCTCTATTACATAATTTTGAATATCGCCTTTCATGCAGTGTGTATTATTTGCATAATGCCCATCTATGCTCTACGTTGGCCGGCCGCAAACAACTTGACCTGCCCTCAAACACTGTAGTTGGTTCATGTGGTTAACATCATGTTGAGAAGCCGCTGTGTCCTATGCTGTGAAAGTAAATTCGTTTTATTTTCACTTCTGAAAGATGAGGCTGCAGAGGTTAAATTCACAGCAGTACAACCCCAATCTTTTTTGTGTTCCCATTATTTTACTGCCGACTGCTTTTCTAATCTCGGGGAGATCATTGCAGGATACACAAAACGCTTGGTCTTGAAAGATGAATCAGTACCCAGTTTATCTGGACCAGCTGGATCCACTGAATCACAGCCTGCAAGTATGATAAATAATAGAGGTTTATATTTTCTATCTAGTGCTCAAAATATGAAACTATGGCAATGCGCGTATAGTTTCTGACACGCACTGTACGCAGTAGACCAATTACAACAGACTAGGTCATCTGACCAACTGCAGCAGTGTAGGCTCATGAAAATTAGGGGTTTAGAGAGACTGAATCTTAGAACTGCTTTGAATGAATCGCTTGAGAATCTTTAAAAACATTGGTGATATTAAATGCATATTTTGACAAAAATTAAAGCATTTTTAGACCTCATTCTTTAAATCACATTCAAATATCATTCTATAGTGTTATTCTTATATAACTATGAATACATTCCCACTTATATTCCCACAAAGTGGTGAAGCACCTCAATGCTATGGGCTGTAGCACCTCTGGATGAGGGTTTGAGCACCGTGTGAATGTAGTTTTTTTAATTTAACACAGCTTATCTCACCTTGATCACCTCTCCGCCATTGTGTCCCAGAAAAGCAATGGTGTGATCATTCTCGACAGCCACTGCCACTGAAGTCAGCAGGTTCTGTCTGATGAAGACCGGATTGGCCTTCAAGGCAAACTCCTGTCGACTGGCCAAAGGAGATGGGAGAAAATCGGCTCCGCACTTATACTGGTTCACAATGTCTTTCTGCAAGATAACAAAGACACAGACGCTAACATAAAAATGAAATTAAAATGTACTATTTATATGCTACCCGCCTTGTCTTAATCTTTCAACATAATATAAGAATTTGCTCCAACTCTAATAAATTTTTTCTACAAGCATTTTTCCTTGCATCTTCTTTCAATGCATCACAGAAGTTAAATGGGTTACAAAAGAACATATTTTGTACATCTCTACCCTTCAGGTGCTGAATGTTAAGCACATAAAAATGATTAGTTCTTGCTGCAGTTTTACATTAAACTAAAGCATAAAATACAGGTAAGAAAGTATGTTTTCTCCCATATAAAATCTATATGGGACATTATCTTTTGTTATTAATAGAGATGTGTCCCTGTGTGTGGGTAAAACCCTTTATTTCCATGTGAATGACAGGTGTCAGTGCAGAAAAAGAAACTACTTTATACAGTTATGGACATTTAAAACCTTTGGAAGAGCAAATTGTTGGTTCCAGAAAAAGTCACGTTTTTAAACTAGCAATAAATACATTTTCCACTTTGTGTCATTGATCAGTGTTATGAAAAGCTGTTACTTACATCGTGTTTGACACATGGATCATCTTTACTGGACGTGTAGGGACTCTCCACAACTAATCTGTCGTCAATCTTGCCATTGTTTGTGTAACAAGCAGTAACGATAGCCAAGAGTTTCTGGTTGATGTTTTTAAGGGGATACATACACAGAGCTGATTCGGTGGCCCCTTCCTCTGAGCTAGCTACCACAAACAGGACTTTATCCCACTCCCGGACATTCCCATACTCTGCGGATTCAGTTATGGCCTGTGCTAGCACTTTCCCCGGTTCTGTCAAATATGCAGCCTGGACTTTGTTGTAGCGATTCTTCGGACCGCAACTAAGCTGAAGCTCCGTGTACGAATAATAGTGATTGTCATTTTCGCAGAGGCGTGAAACAAAAGTAAAGTTCTTGTTGTCCGTTCCACCGAGAGTGCGTGAAAAGAGGAAGTAGACGAAGTTGTCGTTTTTGAAGGCGAAGCGGAAGTCATGCAGGTATCTGGGCACAAAGGGAACCGCTTGGACTGTAGATGCCTCGATGATGCTCTCGAACACGACCCAGTCGTGGTAGTTCTGCACGATTCTGGTGCTGATAAGTTTGGAGCTGTCCATGCTTCCGTAGCCCTTCCCAACTAAAAAGACGCTGAACGGTTTATTATCGATTTCAAGCGTGGCCATGACTCCCACCACGGAAACGTGCTCTTCAGTGCTGGTGGCGTAGGTCCGCTCCCCTTTGCTGTCGCTGTAGTATATCTGCTCTTTGACATTGGTGAGGTTGAGCAGAGAGCAGATTCCTCGGTACAAACTCCCACAGACTATCAGTGACCCATTAGCCGAATGAACCAGCAAAAGTTTATTGGTGTTGTTGGTATCTTTCATATCCTGGCAAGTAGACACCGGAGGGGTGCATCCCCTCGCATCTTTCTTGGGCCCTGTTTCAGCTCTGGCCTCAAGGTGCAATGAAGAGTTCAACTGATAAATGGCATTGACCGCACCTAGGTAAACGCGACCGGACTGTGGGTCTCTTGCCACGTTATTAATGGGTGTGTCCGTGGAAAACTCCAGTATGGGCTCTTCAGAGAAAACAGTGGTTATTTGTAGCACCAGCAAGAACACTGGTAACCAGGTGGCCATTGCTGGAAAAAGAAAGAGTCTGAATTAGGACAAATGACAAAATGCAAAGTTCAGTTGTTGGGGTGTTGAATTGCATGGTCAAGCAAATATAAAAGTGAGGTTAATTAGTAGTGCTAGATTAGTAAATCACTATGACACACAGAACACCGCAAAACTCACTAGAACATTGTAGCAACCACATAGAACACCCTAGAAACCACCTAAAAACATAAACACCTATTAAAACATCCCAGCTACACCCGAGGAACATACTAGCAACCCCCGGAAACACCACAGAAACTCCCTAGAACAACTACTCAAAACTTCATAGAACCCCCTTTGAACACCATAGTGACCACCCAAAATATCACAAAATATCAATAGAAATCCAACAAAACAACCACCCCCACTCAAAAAAAAAACAAAAACTAACACCCACTAAAACATCCTAGCAACATCTGATCAACATCCTAACAATCCCTGGAAAGTCCTTAGAACGACCACTAAGAACATAACAGAAACTCCCTGAAGAATCCCAGCAACCAGCTAGAACATCCTCGTAACCAGCAAGGTAGCCATTGCTGTAAAAAGTGAACGAACAAACACAATGCTACATCTCTCTGCCCATTCATCCCTTCTGAAAAACATTCTTCATATTAAAAAGCCTGACGAGGCTCAGCCTGGGTGGCTGTTTTATGATGTTAACCTGCCATTCCCTAGAGCTCCATCGAACCATCGAAGTGATAACACACTCACCCTGAGGGTTGAGTTAATTTCAGCTCTAACATTCATTTACATAAAACCCGTGCCCTTCTATCGGCAATTTTCATCTTTTTTTCACCTTCTCCCTGCTTATCACGAAGCTCATTTATTACAAATTCCATTTCTTCACGTAAATGTAGCTGCCCTTTTTAGTTCATACCCTTGAACATTTCTTTTTAATTTGGAATGGTGGCTTAAATTGGTTTATGCCATTCGTCCTCTTTTCGGGAAGTGGTTTGTTATTCTTTTACTTGGTACTGAGAACGTTTTTGTTCTTGTCTGATGTGTTGCAGCAGTTTAGATTGAAATCAGATGTAGATGCATGCTAAAGTCGCTAAAGTGTGACCAATCATCCAATGAGATCTCTGCAGTTTCTCCTAGACAGGAAAAATGAAGACTTGCTTGTGTCCCAAAGTTTCCCTATAAGGAAAAAAACAAAAAAACAAAAACAAAAACAAATGAGGTCTCTGTAAAGTCAAAGTTGTTTCTTCTAAACTGCAATGAGTTCAAATGAAGACCAAAATGAGTCTTTTGCTTATGAGTAAAATTGAGAGGAAATTGAGGCGTTTGCTTCTGTCTGAAGTGTGACTGATCCTGAGAAAGAGCAAAAAAATCACAAAGATCTCCAATCTGTCAACTGATTCTCATTGAAAGTAAAGCTAATAAATGGAGAGATACTCAAGATTTTTGATTTTTCTTGTTCTGAAAACATGAATGATCCTCTTTGTTAAGACAAACCACCAATGAGATCTCTGTAATAACTAATTTGTTTCTCAACAACTGATGAATAAAGCCCAAAAAAGACCTTTTCTTGTGTATGAAAGTATGACTGACCCTGTAAATAAGACAAACCTACAGTATAGGAGAAAAAAATCGCCAACAAGACTAAAAAGAGTGCAAATGGAGACTTTTCCTTATATCTTCTAATCTTCTGCTTCTAATTTTTAGAAGAAATTTCAACTATTTCTCTATACTCAGATTTGAAATCTCCCATTAAAAGTCAGTTTTGATAAAAACATTTCTCATCAAAAGTCTCCCAAAGCCAAATGATCTGAGCTGTAATCCACATCTACTCTTTCTGTATATCAACAGTTGATTTGAGCCTGCCTGTGGAGAAACATCTAAGATGAAGTTGATACTTTAATGTATCATTTGTGTCTATTATTCTTGGAGAAACATCTGATGCAAAGTTGATGCTCCAATAACATAAGAAGCACCAATCTGTGAGCGATCGCATTTTCCTCAGAGATTTACTTTGGGATTGGGTTTAGGAGCTCTATGGAAGCAAAGACCACCACAATGCATCTGCCTGCAGGTGCTTGAAAGGAATCATATAATATTTAACCTCTAATTTAGGAAGACAAATGACAGCATTTACTGACAGCGCTAGACCTGAAAGGACATTTCAGCAGCTCTAACTCAATACTGAGCTCATGGACACAAAGGAAATGGGACGTGGACATATAGATCAGTGACAGAGACTTCGCTTAAGAATCACACATATATCTTCAGGGATCCAATTATCCTGACGTGTGTGTTCGGTAATGCAGGACAGAAGGTCAAGACACACTGGCCTGTGTCCATTAATTCCGTTATTGCAGTCAGTGCGGACAGCAGCCTTGGAGAAAACTTAGCCGTCTGTCTCAATTAAGGCAAATGACAAAGTGCAGGATTCAATTGCTAATTTGTTGGGGTGTTGGGGTTAATTAGCAGCACTTACGAGAACTGTAGCTCAAGTGGTAGAGCATTGCGTTAGCAAGGGCAAGGTTGTGGGTTCGAATCCCAGGGAACACACGTTAGGAGAAATTGTTATCCTGAATACAATGTAAGTAGCTTTGGATAAAAGTGTCTTAAATTAAATGCATTAATTTAATTAAGAACAAATACTTTCACTATTGCTCATACAGTACTAACGTGGTGTTTTACAGACATGAATAATACCTCAAACCACATGTGGTTTGTTGAGAAGAGGTGCGCTGTTACTTTTATAAGCAATCAGACATATAATTTCATTTAAATTACATTACGCCTTAAAGTTCTGCATAACAAACACAATGGAAACCCATTCAAAAATCACTAGCAACCTCCATATTATCATAAAAACCCACCAGAACATCCTAGCAACCTGGACACATTCATGCTCACGTTCACTAAAACAAAAATGTAAAAATACAGTTGAAATTATCACATAGCATAGGAAAACAACACAACAACGCTTTAAAGGGATCGTTTAGTTGATGGTAGCCAGAGAAAACACTGTCAAAACTGTTTGGTTCCCAAATATCTACTTTTGTGTTCAACAGAAGAAACATACTCTGACAAGTTTAGAATAAGTGGAGGGTGAGTAAATGATGGCAATTTTCATTTTTGGGTGAACTACCCCTTTAAATTTGTTCACTGATGAAAACATACCAAGTGTGTTTACGTCCATAATCTTACATTGTTAATGACCTAACATCTAAGGACAAGTGCATACATTATACTTTTATTTTATCAAGTACATATACATATAAATACATGATTATACATTATCACATGACACAGTATGTATTCTCCCTACTGAAGTGCACTCCAAATGATATCTGGAGCAAAGCTGTTTCTGGGCTGAAGGGCCTTTTTATTAAACCTTTTTATTAAAACATGCAAAGGGTAAACTTTTCCCAGACACAAACTTCTTCGAGAGACAGAGTCTTTAAACTCTGATTAGGCCGACCGAATTCCTGCCTGTTCTTTCTCATTGTACACAGCATGTAGCTTCAAAGATTCATTCGCTTATGCATGCAAATCGCTCACATCCAACCCCAAAAAACATCATCATGTGTGGATCCGCTCTCCTGTTCCCGTGTGCCGGCTCACATTACAGATTCATTGAGGGGCCGTCGGATAACAAACTCCTAATTTACCTGAGGACAGATACTGAATTAGCCGAGGGCAAACGTGTCTGATAAATAAAAACCAAACTAGTAATGTGCTAATGAAGCAAAAACATCTGGAGGAATCCGAGTGGAGAACCAGGAGTGTTAAATTATAACTGTACTGAAGAACAGAGGGGTTTACCTCCAGGAGAGAGACAGAGAGAGAGAAAAGAAGACTCATTAGTGTAGGTTTATTATTGCCTGCGAGAGATAATCCTGTTTTCTCCTCAGTCAGGCGAAGGAACAAAACACCTTACAAAACAGGCGTCTGTGGGAAAATAAAGGGCCTTGTTAGAACTCGCAGGCTTTCAGATTCGCCGTGTGCCACTTCAAGGGAAGTCCACATGTGCCTTTCACCTGGGTCCCTGAAGATTACAGCATGCAGTCAGGTTCAAGCTTTCAGGCGCGCAAAAAGCTACATCTCAAGCAAAACATTCTGTAATGACTGCAAAAATATACAGAAATAATGGTAAATTCTGAAAGATTGAAAGAGAGAAAATATACAGTATATATGCTAATGTTAGTTAGGGTCAGGTATTTAGCGGTTTGCACAGAACTTGTTTGTTCATTAAAGATGGCAAAATTTTAAGAGTTGTAGACTGGCAGGTAGTGCACATGATTCAACATGCTGAATAAAGGAAACAAGACACAAAATACAAAATAACTGAAATAAATCTAATTAAAAAGAGAAAGAAAAAAATGAATGACAAAGTAATGAAAATGTAAAAAATAATAGAATTTTCCTCGTCTGAATAAATGCAAAGGACCCCAATAATAATAATATTAATAAAAGAAATAAATAATAATATTAGTAATTTAACAGTCTGATTGCCAATAATTTCCATACAGAAAAAGAAATCATAATTAATAATTATATAATGGGAAATTCCCAGTCTACAAAAAGCCTGTAAAAGCCTCTATAATCGAATGAATAATAATTTGAATTTAAGAGTTGTAAATTAATAATAAAAGCTAAATAAAGGTGAATGATGGCAAAGGCTAAATAAATAAATAAAACAAGTGAATGATTATATAATGGATATAATTGTTAATGGAATATTTTCACTGGTTGTGTCTGTATGTAGTATAGTATAAAACAATAAATAATCTGTAAATAATTTTTGACATATTTCTACAGAAAGTGTGTTGTCAGTATACAAGCATTTAGATGCAGCCTCAAAGCCAACAGACAAGATTTCATGGACTTTTAATAAATGGAAAAAGAGAATGACTTCTAGACTTCTTTTCAAGAGAGAATGAAGAGCACAATAAATAAATGAAATCACAGGGCTGAATTTGGTCAGCGGGGAGTCTGCGGCTCCTGTGAGCCCGACACCTCTGAAAGTTTCTGTCACAGACTCCATTGAATTTCCATATGAGTGATTATCCCGACCGCCTCTTCATTTATTTTCATTTGATGGAGCGCGAAGCGGTTGGCCATGGTGACCGGGCCGGCGGTAAGAGCAATTAACAAACAGGTCGGAGGACTAGAGCGTGGCAGGACAGCGCCTCTGCGGTGTGTGCGCTGTGACCGTCCACGTTTGGTCTCATCTGAGCATTTATTGTTCCACTCAGTGCCATCGCCAGATGTGCTCCCTCACAAACACACATCTGTCTGCATGTTGGGATTGGATCCAGCACTTACTGGTCCTCTCTGCACCTTCTGGCTGAGCCAGATCTCCTCTGGGAACGCATGGAGTGTGTGGACGGTGGACACAGCTGGCCAAGGCCAAACAAGATTAAATATGGAATGGTGGACAGAAATTCTCCACCAATCCCATTCGATTATCCGTCTATCCTTTCCTCTGTGCCTTTCTCTCTCTCGTGCCGATTTCTCATTTGTTTTCCCCTTATTTTCCAGTCACACACTTGGAACTCTTATGATACCTCAGTGAATCTATTAAACACCTTATTGTCTCTAAATTTGCATCTTTTAAGTCGGTGAAACCGTGAAGCTTGATTCTTCTACTGTGCCTCCATTTCACGGAGAACCAAGAGGAGTTTCTTTCATTTTTGGCCTTTTGGATCGATTTATTAATGCTATGACGTTGTGAAATTCTGTCTTAATAAAAACTTAAGTAGTTTGGTCATTGCTAAATCTGAATAAAGTGAATAAAATAAAAATACATAAATACATACATACATAAAAATAATTAATGAAATTAGAAAACACAAAACTAAATGAAATAATTTCCCAGTCTGAATAAAAAAGCCAAACATTTAAAAATACGGCCATTTTCCAGTCTACAAAAGGTAAGAAAACTAATAAATAAAATAAAAGCAATGATTTCTTAATCATTACTTAATTTTCATCTCAAAAATCGTATGATTATGTTCATTTATTTCACTTTAATGGAATAGAAAGGGACCTATACATTGCCACTAAACAAATTAATGAACCCAAGCATAGGAGCCTGAAAAAAATGCTAATAATAAAAATGAAATGACAAAAAATTTCTCAGTTGATAGTAGTAAAAAAAGAAAAGAAAAAAATGAATTAAAAAATGTAACGATAAAACAATGAAAATATGACATAATAGTAATTACCAAGTCTGAAAAAAGTCATCAAAAAGTGTGTGTGTGTGTGAACATATACATACATTACTTTGTATATGACATAGAGAGTAACACATTAAAACAGGTGTCTGAATTTTACCTGCCAGCATTTAAAAAGAAGAGTGCTTTAAGTTTGAGTACATTGAGTGTATTGTGAAAATGCCCCCCCAAAAGTAAAAGTTCAACAGCACTTAATAAAACATGCACTGATGAGGTCAATGTGGCATACACTACTAACTGTCCAAAACAATTACTGTTCTATATTGAATATTGTAGGCACAGTACACAAGACTTTCCATTCCAAATATAGCTGCAGGAGAGAGAAAACAGGGCGAGTGTTTGTTTGGCTTGTAAAATCAGGGTCAAAGGTCAGAGTCGAGTAGTGACTGAGCTCTAGATTTGTGTGCATGTGTGTGTTTGTAGACCCAAACGTCAGATCGTGCCTGTAACACCTGTGCGCTTTGAACCACCATCAGCATCTTCAGGCGCAATGTCAACACGACAAGAGAAAAATAAATCGAATTCTCCTCCCACTGGCTGCTAAATAAATAAAGCCAATAAAAGCTTTGCAGGTCACTGACAGTGATGCACACCACTGCTCTGCTGGGACTCGAGGACCACGAGTGTGTCTGAGTTTAGAACTATTACACACCATAATAACAGCAAACATTCACAGATGTTTCATTTTTCTTTTAAAAGTCAGATTCATAATAGTAAGAAGAATAATAACAGCAGGGGGATTTGTTCTTGTATGCTGAGAAAACTGCAAAGCGTGATCTTTTTTAATCAGGGTCTATGTCTTTTCCACTCGAAATATGATTGTTTTATGCAGTGGAGAGTGCTTGTGCTCATTCTGGTTTTGGAGTCTCCGACAGCACAAAACGCTCAGCGCTCCCGAGCTGTCAGTCAAAGAGCCGCTGGGTAACTGCAACACAAACATAATTATCAGGCAGTGATGGTTCTGCATTACAGAGCCACCCTAACTCAGCAAATCCCCCGGTCTCTACACACTAATGAGAGCCTTTAACCAGCACTGAGACACACACACAAAGAAAGAGAGAGAGTAATACAATACTGCAGGACAATTCTGAGGTGTTTGAATTATAACTACCAGCATTAAAAAAAGAAGAGTGTTTTGAGTATTTTAAGTGTATTGTGAGTGTTTCAGTGTTACAGGTCTAAAGGACTGACAATTATTATGGACATTATTGGACCACTCATTAAAAAAAATTAATAGACAGTAGTGCTTAAAGTTAATTTCTCTCTGAAATAATCAACTCTCTAGAGTGATAGAAACAACGGATGCATGGTTGTACAGAGAGAACAGTAGAACAATAGATAGATAGATAGATAGATAGATAGATAGATAGATAGATAGATAGATAGATAGATAGATAGATAGATAGATAGATAGATAGATAGATAGAATGATTTGTTTGAATAAGATCACGTTGCATCTCAGCCTCATTCACCCTCTTTCTTTCTCCAAAATTACTAGAGCTACAACTTTGACCAATTAAGTTCACATGCAGCTCACACACACACACACACACAGACACACACACGTTTACAAATGCATGCAAATGAAGAGTCACGCTCATGAGCGGCCGGGACACACGTCGCAGTTTGGAAAGAGTCGGTGCACCGAGAGCAGCAGCTGATTAGCTCCGTGGAGACAGGCCTGACCTTTCCTTAAGATCAACATACACACGTCTGCGCTTTCACCACATCCTTCTCCAACAAATGTCACCGCTGTAAATGAGCGGAGACACCCGCCAGTCCACTCACCCGCCGTCCGGCCTCCTTTCTGTCCCTTCAGCACTTCTGAAAGTCTCCGGCCGAACAGCACAAACTCCAACAAAAGAGCCTCTACACAAAGAGGTCAGAAATAACGCTGCACGCTTTCCTCTCATGCTAAGGTGATACTCACTGTGTTTTTGCACAGGCCAGCAATTCTCACATGCATTTATCTCTCACACACCTGGTTAGGTCCAGCGCAGGTGTCATAAGGACAGTGGCTACCGGTCACACCTGACCCCGCTTGTCATCCTGTGGTCAATGGATCTAAAAATAGCTCTTCTGTAAGAAACCAGTGCCATGCATCCAAACAGACTGACATCTGATCCTTAATTATATTTCTCTCCTGCTTTGGTGCTGGTGGGACTCATATCGCATTAGTTATGCTTTAACGACTGTCCTCCCTCTCTCTGTCCATCTCTCTGTTGATCTCGTGTGCGATAGCAGCGACTGACATGCAGACGTGTCGGATAATTAGGTTCTGAAATCAGGGAGATGATCAGGGAGCCGTCAATCACAGCAGCCGGCCGGGGGGCGGTCAGGAACGAGGCTAGTGTGGGCCATCCTCCATTCAGAGAGCCAGCGATTCAGCATTCAATAACGCTTTTAAATGGCTGATGTTTTACACCAAATGTTCCTGATTTGCCAAGAATAAATCTTGTCAGACACTTTCGTGATCTGATTTTAACTCCAGCTCTCAAACTCTTACTTTCTTGCAAGAAAAATAAAATACCATCTCAGTTTCACGATAATAATGTTATCATATATCAAACCAAGCTAGGATTCTATTTACATTACAGACTCGAGAATGAAATTAAAAGTGCATATCTGTAAAAACAAGATAATTATTTGTTATTAGATTGTTTATGCTTTTTAATTCTCGTTAGATAGATTTTCCATTATAATAAATGAAGTCGTCAATACTGCACACTTAGTATTTAGATGCTTCTGGTTACCTTGCCAACCTGTTTTCTTTCAAATATTATTTTTTAAAATATAATTTAAATATATTTATACCGTGGTCAGTCTGAATAATCAATTCTGATTGGCTGGCAGGTATGCATTAAAATAAAATTAATCCACGACATGGAGGCAAAAAACAACCCATTTTAAAGTTTACTGTTTGGGATTTGTTGTGTCAATCCACTGTAGACAGAATCATGATTATAATGGATTCTGCTGTCTATAGTCGTGTTGTGCTGCTTGAGTCCGGTGTAAACATGGGGTAAAATTAGCAAAGAGCTCCAGATCGCATCAGTGAAACACTGTTTGTTTGTTTGCTTTACTTTGCTACGGATTCATTTTTAAATAAGACAGTATGCGGGCTTTTCAGAGAGACAGAAAGTAAACGAGGATGCAGTGCTGAGTCTGACTAAAGTAGATATAACAGTAATCTTGAAACACATAAATGTGAGTAAAATTGCTTTTACCACTATTGTATTGTGTTTTTCAGACCATTTGATATATACCCCGCCTATAAAAACAGAATGTTCTGCAGAGAGGCTTAAAAACAGGATATAAAATAGCCTATTACTTATAAATCATGTTTTTTTATGTAGAAATCACAATAACATTATAAGTAAAATAATTAATAATGCAGTACATGATCCCTTTAAATAATTCAGTATATAATAATTTAAGATTGTGTTTCTGAATGGATCAGCATTTTTAACAAATGGAATGAATGAATTAATCATTCACTGACAATGACCTACTCATAAAGACATTTACTGTCACCTACTGCCAGTTTTTTTTTATTTAGAACATCTTAAAGCCCTAATATATATATATGTAATGTTCATTTAGGGGCTCCTTTTGCTTTAATTACTGCCTCAATTGGCGTGTAAGGTGAACAGTTTGTGGCACTGCTGAGGTGGTCTGGAAGCCCAGGTGTCTGTGACAGTGGCCTTCAGCTCATATGCATTGTTTCTCATTTTCCTCTTGACACTTGATACTTCAAGCAACCTGGGCTATGAGCTTCTCCACCCTCTATCCAGACCTTGGTTTCCAAATGAAATACAAAACTTGATCTCATCTGAAAAGAGGACTTTGGACCATTGGGCAATAGTCCAGTTCTTCTCCTTAGCCCAGGTTAGACACTTCTGACGTTGTCTGTGGTTCAGCAAATTCTTTGTCACGTCTGTGTGTTGTGGCTCTTGATGCCTTGACCCCAGGCTCAGTCCATTCCTTGTGAAGTTCACTCAATTTCTTGAATCAATTTTGCTTGACAATCCTCATAAGACTGTGGTTCTCTCGGTTGGTTGTGCATCTTTTTCTTCCACACTTTTTCCTTCCACTCAACTTTCTGTTAACATGCTTGGATACAGCACTCTGTGAACAGCCAGCTTCTTTGGCAATGAATGTTTGTGGCTTACCCTCCTTGTGAAGTGTGTCAATGATTGTCTTCTGGACAACTGTCAGATCAGCAGTCTTCCCCATGATTGTGTAGCCCAGTGAATCATACTGAGAGACCATTCTGAAGGCTCAGGAAACCTTTGCAGGTGTTTAACGTTTATTAGCTGATTGGCATGTCACCATATTCTAATTTGTTGAGATTTTTTTTTAACAAATACAAGTAATTGAAAAAGTTCCTTTAAAAATGCCACTGTATCTTTAGGGACCTGTAATGAACCATTATATGATTGGCTAAATGAAGTTTTCTGAACGAAATCAGATTCGTCACGTTGACCCCCCAAAAATCTGCTTGCTTTTAAAGTGACTTCTGTGCGAGTTGTGCTTCATTCTATAAAAATGGAAGTTTTTGGTTAGCGAAATTTCGCTAATCTGACTGACCGCACATTAATGCTGTGGGTTAACAAGTGGTGAACTGCGGAGGTGTTTCACTGCTCTTTCAACTCAAAAACAGCTACAAAATCCTATCTTTCATGATATATTTCCTTCAAAGGAAGAAAAGTCTTAAGGATGTGATAGAAGACGGATTTCAATCGACTTTCACAAATTAATTTTCAGAAACTAAAGCCGTGTAAGATGTACCTGAGAACTCTCCTTATTGTGCTGGCACTGCTTTAAATAAATGTTTGAATTTCTATCCTAGCAACATGCTAATGTTAGAAACATGCTAGTCGAATGCTAATCATGCTAGAAAACATGTTAACGACATGCTAGCCGCATGTTAGTCATGCTGGGAACATGCTAGCAACATGCTAATCATGCTAGAAACATGCTAGTCACATGATTATCATGCTAGAAACATGCTAGCAACATGCTAATCATGCTAGAAACATGCTAGCAACATCTAGTCGCATGCTAATCATGCTAGAAACATGCTAGCAACATGTTAGTCGCATGTTAATCATGCTAGAAACATGGTAGCGACATGCTAGCAACATGCTAATCATGCTAGAAACATGCTAGCAACATGCTAGTCGAATGCGAATCATGCTAGAAATATACTAGCAACATGCTAGTCATGATAACAATATGCTAACAACATGCTATTCGCATGCTAATCATGCTAGAAACATGCTAGCAACATGCTAGTCATGTTAACAACATGCTAGTAACTTGCTAATCATGCTAGAAACATGCTAGCAACATGTTAGCAGCATGTTAATCATGCTAGAAACATGCTAGAAACATGGTAGCGATATGCTAGTCATGCTAACAACATGCTACTCGCATGCTAATCATGCTAGAAACATGCTAGCAACATGCTAGTCGCATGCTAGTCATGCTAGAAACATGGTAGCGACATGCTAGTCATTCTAACAACATGCTAGTAACTAGCTAATCATGCTACAAACATGCTAACAACATGCTAGCAGCATGTTAATCATGCTAGAAACATGCTAGCGACATGCTAGTAATGCTAACAACATGCTAGTAACTTGTTAATCATGCTAGAAAAATGCTAGCAACATGGTAGCAGCATGCAATGCTAGTGACATGCTAACAACATGCTAATTATTCTATCAACATGCTAATCATGCTAGAAACATGCTAGCGACATGCTTATCATGCTAGAAACATGTTAGCAACATGCTATTCATGCTATGAACATGCTAGTAACATGCTAGCACCATGCTAGTCACTTGTTAATCATGCTACAAACATGCTAGCTAAATGCTAGTAACTTGCTAATCATGCTAGCAACATGCTAGTCACTTGCTTATCATGCTAGTGACATGCTAGATACCTTGCTGATCATGTTAAGTACATGCTAGTCACTTGCTAATCATGCTAGCAACATGCTAGCAACTTTGCTAATCATGCTAATGACATGGTAGTCACTTGCTTTTAATGCTAGCAATACGTTAATCACTTTCTTTTTTTAAACTTCTTAACTTTTCAAACTTTTAAATCTTTTTAAACTTTTTAAACTTTTCAAACTTTCTACATTTTTCAAACTTTCTGGCCAGGCTTTTTCAAGCCAATTTAAAGTTTGACCACAAACTTTACTATCTAGCTCATCACTGTCATAAGGATATACCCCAATATATTTTTTAAACTGATCTTCTATCTTATATTTAAAAAAAAATAATACAGCTTGATCCTAGAGAATGAGTTAATTATAGACCAATTTCAAATTTCACTTTTCTGTCAAAAATATTTGAAAAGGCATCATCCTCTCACCTATGTTCCTTCTTACAGAGAAATGGTATATGTGAGGATTTCCACAGGATTTTGATTGTATTATTATACTGAGACTGCTCTTATCAAAAAAATTACCTGTTCTTATTATACGATCATAGTTGTATTTCTCCATTAGTGCTACCGGATCTTAGATCTGCGCTTGACACTATGGACCACAGCATTCTTTTGCATAGACTACAAAATTATGTTGGCATAAGTGGAATAGCATTGGCATGGTCTAAATCTTACTTATCTGACCATCATAAATTCATAGCAGTGAATGAAGATGTATCATATCAATCACAAGTACAGTATTGAATACCACAAGGCTCAGTACTAGGACAGCTGTTTTTCACACTTTACATGTTACCCTTGAGAGATATCATCAGGAAACATGGTGTTAGCTTTCAATATTATGGTGATGATACTTAGCTCTATATTTCTTCACAGCTTGATGATACATATCAAACTACAGGAATGCATAGTTGACTAGTAATATCCTACTGCTAAATTCTGGAGAAACACACACACACACACACACACACACACACACACACACACACACACACACACAAAACTGGTGTTAATTATTAGACCAAAACCTCTGCATGTAATAACCTAGAGCACTGTCTAACACTTGATGGCTGCTCGATCTATTATTCATAATCAGTTAAGAACTTAAGTGTGAACTTATAGCAATCTTTCCTTTGAAAACCATGTTTCTAGCATTTGTAAAACCAAATTTTCCATGTTAAAAATATATCTAAATTATGACCTATGCTCTGAATGTCAAATGCAGAAACATTAATTCATGCATTCATGACCTCAAGGTTAGTTTATTGTAATACTATATAATATATGTGTAATGTATTTGTATAAGTCACAAAATGAGGGAATTCTCCCATGATGCATGCATCTCAACTGTTTAACATTGTCAGAATGAAGGTGTGAAAAATGTGTTTTAAGAGAGTTTACTTTTTCAAAGTCCACAGCTAATGGAATTTAAGAGAGTTTAATTTTTCAAACTCCAATGCTAATGGAATTTCCCCTGGCTTCTCTGCCACTTGTTTTAAACGTGACCGATAAATATTCAAACACATTTTCCCCACCGCCGTCAATTAAGCACAAGACAGTTTTGTTCTGCAGCAGGGAATAATTTGGGTTTGGTTCCAGTGAGAACGTCCTGAAGTTTTGAAGGATGATGCATCATGTGGCAGACAGGGGGCATCGCTCAGACAACGGGATTGATGTCACACCTACTCAGGGCTGGCGCCAAGGGGGGGCATTTGCAAACGAGTTACTGTGCCACCCTTCCCCTCCTTGCTGAATCAATTTCGAAAGTGAAAGTAAACAGCAAACAGCACGCATAGTAAAGTGATTGCACATTTTTGTGCGCATCAGCCACTGTACTCGACACAGATTGCACCCTCCCCCCCCCGATACACCACACCCCCACTCTTCATTATTTTGATATATTTTGATATATTCTCCATCTATTTTTAGAGCAAAAACATAAATTAACAATTAAATTTTTTTTATAGAATTTTATACAAATCACAAAGTCTATAATCACATAAAATAATGTTCTATATATCTTTTATAAATATACATATATATTTACATCAAACATCAGATTTTTTTGTAAATTAGGAAAAAAAATCATTAATAATACGTTACATATTTGTTTTATATTCACGGTTAACATTTTATTTTACATGTAATAAAATAAATAAAAAATAACTTTTATATATATATATATATATATATATATATATATATATATATATATATATATATATATATATATATATATAAAATCTACTAGCTGCAGTGGAGATGTTAATAAACAGAGCTCGAAGACACTTACTTCCAAGGCAAAAATTGCTTTAATTGATGCTTGACATAAGAGTGAGGTGTCTGTCTGTTCAACCTCCACGACTCTGAAACAGAGAGAGAGAGAGAGAGAATGAGGTGTGTGTAACAAATTCAGATAAATCACATGGCTCCTGTAATCTTCTCTTTCATTCAAGTCGTCATTCTCTCTTCTATAGACCTGTTTAATCTGTAATGAAGCCCGGTTAGGGAGAGAATCAATGTAAGTACCCATATTAGGGGATTTCAGAGGCGTAAATAAGTTAGAGGCTGGCAGTAAGGGGCGGGGTGAGGCTTTGAAATTTTAATGTGCTGTGGGGAGATGGTAGACCAGCTTTCTCCGGCGGGGCTTTAGCATTAGCTAGATCAGAGAAACACCCGGATGAGGATCTCCAACCCCAAAAGAGCTGCGAGAGAGTTCTCTGGAAATCACACACAAATGTTAGAACGACAGACCTATGCACTGGGAGATTTCCTCTGTACTAAACACACACGGAGGCTGAGCTCAAAACCTGCAATTACGCATCTTTCTGTGGCTGAAATCTAAAGCAGCATCACATGCATCCTTAGTGCAGAAGGCAATCCCAGAATGCATTATGCCAAGGGCAGACACTCCACACACACACAAACACAAACACACACACACACACACACACACTTTGTTTTTGTGAAAAGTGGGGACATCCCATAGGCGTAATGGTTTTTATACTGTACAAACTGTATATTCTATGGCCCTTCACCAACCCTTCACCTAACCCTAACCCTCACAGGAAACTTTGTGCATTTTTACTTTCTCAAAAAAAAAACTCATTCTGTATGATTTATAAGCATTTTGAAAAATGGGGACATGGGTTATGATCCCTCTCCTTGCAATACCTGTGTCATACCCATGTCATTATACAGAGTTGTGTCCTGATATGTCACAAAAACATGAGCACACACACACACACACACACACACACACACACACACACACACACACACACAAAGTATATTAATGTAGCTTATATTTTAGGAGTTTCTTTTGTTCTTTTTGGACTTTATATTATGACAAAATATATGTATTTGACATTTTTTATATTAATAATTATTTTATAATGATGGATGGATTGATAGATGGATCATTTTTATGAGTAACAATAAAATTACTGTTTAATCATTTCATGCCTTCCACATTCTATTTCCATGACAAACCTGTTGCTCTCTATGTACAACACCCATAAAAGCGTTTCAGTTAGTAGGTTGTCTTAGGAGGCAGTTGTCTGTGTAGCTCACTAGGGTTTGAAACACAGCCAAAGATCTCCTTCCTTACAACAACAGCAGCAAAATGCTAAAAAGGATAAATGTTCTTTTGCAGGTGCTAAATCCACTAATTGCTCTTCGCTAAATGTACTTGTTACTACTGCTGGTCACGCTACACCACTTTAATTATTCACACCTAAGACTAATTAGTCATATTGGTGCAACCAGAGGTGAACACAACCTCCATTAGAGGCAAATCTAAGCTCAAACGCTTTGCTAGATGTGTGGGGTTTCAGTGAGCGTCACGGCGTTGAGCCGCTAGCATCACACTGCGTTTGAGCTACAACTTTGTCGGCCTGTAATCAGCATGAGCGAAAAGTTTTAGCTCAAAGCTCAGATGAAATATAAGATCTAATTAAGCGGCGAGCAGAAGTGCTGATGTAGGACAAGTTATAACCTTTCATATCCTGATGAATATGGATTTCTGGGCACAGAGGAGGCCAGCGTACTTCAGAAACCTTTATAAATATCAGCCGTGACCAGTGCACACAACCTCTGAACGTGAACCTCCAGTTTGAAGCTCAACCCAGAGAATAAGACGCTCGAGACAGTAGACTTTAATAAATACGGCTGATTTGACGTGCACAATCAACACGTGTGTTGCACCTGAGAGCCCTGACACATTTGTGCCTCATTCATTGGATCAGCATCTGCCTCTGATATTCTAGAAGAGTCTGTGGTTCCTACAAGGAGCTCCGAAAGATCTGGATTTAGCATATTACAATATATAATAATATGTATATGTATGTAAGTAATATAATAACATACATATATAATTCAACTATAAAACTTCTATATATTATTTAATAAATAAAATATTAATATGTAATTATAATTATTGAACATATAATTGATTATATAATATATGAAATTATATTAGTAATACAGTAATATTCCAAATAAATAAGAAATGTCTCTAGCAAAAGATTATATATTGTTTATATATGAAAGTGAAAGTGACATTCAGCCAAGTATGGTGACCCATACTCAGAATTTGTGCTCTGCATTTAACCCATCCGAAATGCACACACACAGAGCAGTGAACACACACACACACACACACACTGTGAGCACACACCCGGAGCAGTGGGCAGCCATTTATGCTGCGGCGCCCAGGGAGCAGTTGGGGGTTCGGTGCCTTGCTCAAGGGCACCTAAGTCATGGTATTGAGGGTGGAGAGAGAACTGTACATGCACTCCCCCCACCTACAATTCCTGCCAGCCCGGGACTCAAACTCACAACCTTTCGATTGGGAGTCCGACTCTCTAACCATTAGGCCACGACTTCCTTATATACATATAATAATACATATAAATATATAAACATAATTTTATAATTGTTGCATAATAAGTACAAAAATAATGTTATAATTTATAATTAATTATATACTATCTTTAGAATCATGTAATAAGAAAAATATAATACAATTTATAATTATTTATTCAATATTTATAATAATATATTAATGATAAATAATATATGTTATTGTGCTATTTGACAGATATAACAATATAAAATAATAACATATAATTAATTGTTGATATATAATTATAAATATACAATTACAGTTTCAATTCTACTAGTAATACACAAATATTACAATATATTATATATTGTTTATATATATATATATATATATATATATACACACACACACACACACACACACACACACTTTTCTTACATAAGAATAAGAAAATAATTATTTATAATATTATATAATATAAAATAAATCATAACTGTTAATATATAATTATAAATATAAAATTCATTATAGATTCAATTCTACTAGTAATACACACTAATATTACAATGAAACCTTAACTACTGTTGCTAGCAAAATAATATATATTGTTTATAAACACACAAACATTATTTTATAATTATTTAAAAAATTATGTAGAATTATATATTAAAATTGATTATACACGTTATTGTGTTCTTTCATATTATTATATGATAGGACCTCCTTTTATTAATTCACGTTAATATATGTACATTTAAAAGAACTTTAATATCCATGTAATATGTAATGTAATAATGTAAATTATTATTCTCTATTTTTTTGTAGTAGTAGTAATTATATATTATTATTTCATATTTTAAATATTATGATTAATTCAAGTATGTACTGTTATAGTTACAGTGTCTACCAGTGTCTAACATTAATAGATTTTGCTATGAATCATGGGTAATGTTCAGGCCAGATCATCAGATGCAGATTAAGAGCTCTTCAGGAGATTCTGCAGTGAGTAGAAGCCCAACAGGATGGTTTGTTGTGTGTCAGACTGATCTTTTCAGTATCTGAACTGAGCACAGTGTCCAAACATGACCAAACAAACTTAAACTGGCATGTCCTGCTGCAGAGTTTCTAATTATGGGGATGAAAAATGGCTGGCACTGATTGTGCCGTGATCGATCGTAACCTATAAATCTTCTGCCCTACATACAGCAGTGTAATGGGGTTAAAAGATCTGGTTTCCCCTCAACCAGTCTGGCTCTAAGTGCTTGATTCAACACTGAAGCATTTCTTCAAGAGTGATATAGCGTATAATAAAAGATACAATGATTAAACTGTATTTTTTGATGCCTTTAGCATGCAATATAAGGATTTCAAGACATTAAGTCTTGTTTATGCTTGGGTTAAACATCAATCTAACACAATTGAGTGAGGTTTATGCTTAGAATTAAGAAACAAATGCTACCTTAAGGGTAAGAAAAGAACATTTAATTCAAGATATATGTGCTGTAACTTTTCACACCAGACAAACAAAGCGCTCAGCAGTAAACGCTGTAATGTCAAAGAGCCCTCAGGGAATCAAAAATATATAAATAAATAAATTGGAGACAGATTATTAATGAAATTAATTAATGAAATTTAGCTATTTTGAAATGCACATTAACATTTAAAAATAAATAAATAAATACATGTTGAGTTTTCGTTTTATTTTATATAATTGCTGGAATCAAAAGAATTATGAAATAAATAAATAAAAACTGTGCTCAAATTACAAGACTTACTGTTGCATAAATGTATAAATTAATTAATTAAGCTCATGTTGCATAACGTTTTTGCACATTTACAAAGAAAACAAAAACAATAATTGCATTTTGCAAAAAGTAAATTTTGCGTTTTTCTTTTATTCCAGTTAATTTCTAAAAGTTTTATATAAAATATTTTTACTAAAAGCTTACAAATAAAACAAAAATGTAACATTATCATTTTACAAACAGAAAAATGTAATAGTAAAAAAGGGAATGTGCTTCCTTATTTTCAAATAACAGGCTGAAATTATGAAATAATGAATAATTCAGAATTTTTGCTGAAATGAAGATAATTATGAAATCAAAACTTCTATTTTAGTAAATGTTTTAGTAAAATAGTAATCGTTGCATAAAAAAATCTTACATGTACATATATAGTATATTCAAACAAATGTTGTATAAAATGTTTTTTTTTTTTTTTTGCAAATGCTGTGTCAAATACTACAGAATTTATACACTGTATACAATATAAATTATATTTATAGTATACAACAATATAAATTATTATTATTATTATTCTTTGGGGTAAATGTTGCACAAACAATTTACATAAAATTAGCTAAAAAATTCATATTTTATGCAAAATAAATAAATAAATAATTATTATTTTTTGTAAGTATAAATCGAACAAACCTTTGCCTGAAAGGTAAGAAAAGTACATTTAATCCAAAATATGTTTTCTAAAAACTCAAAAACCTAAACCTTTTCTTAAAAAAGGCATTCAGCAGCATTCGCTCTAATTTGAAAAGGTCCTCAGGGAATAAAAACCTGAAGCAGACAGATTTGAGATTTGAAGGAAGGGCAGGTGACAATGCATTCAGTTGTCAAACATGTCGACAGCCTCCAGAGCCGGTAAACACTGCAGAAACTGAAAGCACCAAGGGTGAAGGCAAATCATTTTACTGTTATTATTTATGTATTGCTCACAAAAGCACCACTGCAAACCAGATAAGCAGCGTCCTCTGTAATCCGGGGCTCGGAGGTCTTATCTCATTAACATTAAACCCTCTCCAGAATAAAACTTCTAAAAACACCTGTTTCTGCGTTTTCCGAGCCCATGACAAACACATTAAAAGTGTTTCGAGTTTTTAGGGCATCCGAGACCCCCGTGTTCAATCTCTCTCCCCTGCAACGAATTCCACAACAAATACAGTGAAAAACTCTCCTGCTGTGCTTCCTCAAAGATAAAATGCATGTTTATAACATCTCTGAATGTCATTATAAAGCCTGTGATACAATGCCAAACGCCAAGGGACTCTACTCAAAGTCGTGGAAGTTATCTCAAAGATTTTTTCAGCGTGGCATCGGGGACGGGAATCCTCTCCTGAGAAACCGCTGTAGTCGAGCTTCCATTCAAAATTCATGCATGCAGGAACGCATGGCATACAGGGCCTGATTTATAGATGTTTAACTGGAGTTTTAGCATATGGAAATCAGAAAGATCTACATAAAGAACGCACCAGTTTTTCCTGTTTACTTTTCTCTAAAGATTCCTGGCTCCGACCCACGACTGGCAGCCCGAGACGGGAAGAGGAGAAGACGTCATACTGGAAATCAGATTACTTTTTGGAAACTACAGGTAAGTATTGTGTTTTGAAGTTACACCATTTAACACCACTTTACCTTTTTCATGCTAATTTTGTATTTATTTATTGAATAATACAAGTGTAAATGTCTCGTTATTATTATTGTTTTTTATGAGAGCAGAGCAGAATGACAGAAAATTTAAATTTAAACTTCTTTTTTTTTTTGAGCAAATGTTGAAAAAAATGTTTTATTGCATATCATTTATTAAGAAAATTAAAACGCAACACTTTACTTTTTGAAAAAAGTTAATGTTGCATTTTCATTTTATTAAACTTATTCTATACAACCTACTGAAATTAAATGAATTAGGAAATAAAAACTGACTTAGTAATTTTTTTGCATTTAGATGAATTGCAATTGTTGTGTTTATATATATATATATACACATGTAAAAAAATTCAAAATATATTTTGATTAAATGTTGCACAAAAACATGCTCAAAATGCATAAAATAATAATACAAACAAATAATAATTTAACAGACTTAAAATACATATATACATAATTACACAACAATAATAATTGTGTATATTGGCCCCTGAAAACCTCATATACTGTAGGCTGCCCAATATTCAAGTGTATTTATAAACATCAGTTAAAGGTAAAACACAAAACATCCTATTTCAAATTATGACAACCCAAATAATAAAACAGCGTGAACCTCAGACGTCTAATGTAAAAGTAACATTATAATGAATATGATTACTACAATACACTACTTTTAAAAGTCAAGTCACTCAGACAAATGCACTTATGCATCTCAGTAATAATGTCTGCGAAACTTCAAAAGGAAAGTGAAATAATCATTCAATCCAAACACTATGACATCAAGAACAAGTTATTTTCTTAGCCCTTGAAAAAAGAAATAAACAGTGTTTACTCTGAAAATAGAACTGAGTTCACAAGCACAACACTTGTGCGGTCCATGTGAAAGATGCTGAAGAAAAGCAAGCAGGCGGCTTAGTGCAGTTTTGTCTCAAAGATGCTTATGAAGCGTTCTGAAGGGGACTGACAGCCGCAGATTTTAAATCCTCATCTCACAGTGAGTGAAATGCCAACATCTGGAGGTGGGAGTGGTTTATTTCTCCACGTAAAACGATGGCGAATGAGGATGGAGGGGGATTTGGAGGGCCGTAATCTCGAAAATACTGAGAAATACTGATTAAAACAAGAGAACAAGTCAGGAAAAAGTGTTTGCAGAGAGTCGGGAGGCTGATCTAACCGAATGCTGTGTTTATTGCGGGAAGCTCTTTACTTGAAAAAATTAAAGCTGATATTGTGTCGTCCGTCGTTATGAAAGTTTGAAATGCAAGCTGTGTTTCAGAGTTTTTCCAGACGTTTCTAATGTTGGCGAATCAGTGGTGAGCTCTGGGGTTCAGAGGCAAACAGAGGAGCATGAACGAGCTTTGATCATCTCACAGCTCTAAAGCACACCAACACTAAACAAAGAGCCATATTCCACAGAGAGACTTGTGTATTAATACAATTCTGTGCCCAGAATGAGAATATCTGGGTGTTCGTTCATTTCAGTATACCTGGGGGTGGGGGGCTTTGGGGAAACAGGCTTTGCATATGAAACTGGGTAAAATGCAAAAAAGACACTTGAATTGAAATGAAAAGAAATAACTTTGCAAAAACACACTATGCAAACTAATAATTCAATAAACAACCCAAAATAGAATGCAAGTCAACAAGAAATGGCATTAAGAACCCATTTTACTTCCCAAATGATACTTATTTACATGTACATTCAATAAGGAAAAAAAAAATGACTAAATTTAAGATTATAATGACAAACTAATTTCTTTGGAAGATCTGCTGAAAATGTTCTGACCCTCATGACATCCAAGATGTAGATGAGTTTGTTTCTTCATCAGAACAGATTTGCTCACCAGTGGATCCTCTGCAGTGAATGGGTGCCATCAGAATGAGAGTCCAAACAGCTGATAAAAACTTCACAGTAATCCACATCACTCCAGTCCATTAGTTAATGTCTTGTGAAGCCAAAAGCTGCATGTTTCAAAGAAACAAACCAATGATTAAGGCATTTGAACTAGTCCTCTTTCTTCAGTGAGAAAGTAGTCTCATTTGAATCAGGAGAGAAACATGCACACATCAACCTCCATTTACAAGCGAAAACAGTTTGAAATTGATTTAGACAATTTTGATGTGAGAAGGCAACAGGAGATTTTTTTTACTGGAGGAAGCGTTGTGGATTATTGACTCCAATTTAAGCAGGAAGCAACAGTTTAGAGTCAAAACCTCTTAATGATGGATTTGTTTCTTGCAAACACACAATTTTCACTTCTCAAGACATGGATGGACTGCAGTGATGTGGATTACTGTGAAGTTTTTATCAGCTGTTTAGACTCTTATTCTGACGGCACCCATTCACTGCAGAGCATCTATTGGTGAGCAAGTGATGTAATGCTACATTTCTCCAAATCTGTTCTGATGAAGAAACAAACTCATCTACATCTTGCATGGAAAATTGAAAAAAACATTTGGCAAATTGTCATTTTTGGGTGAAGAGTAAAAAAAAAGTAAACAGAGTCAGTTTGTCTTTGTACAGTCATTTTCATAGTCATCATTAATGTCTTTATTTCCACTAACATAATATTCCTATCCCCACATTGGCTTTTTACTAATCCATTATTACACATGCTTTAGGTAATCATAGTTTTATCAAGGTTAAGCATTAAAATACAAACAGAAAGGTTCCCGTCCAATCACGCGGTGCGGAGGAGGGGAGCTCATGCATTTCCTGTTGTTCTGCCGCCTACTAATCTGCTGTCATGTGTGTGGATGCAAAACACGTTCTGCTGAATAAATCCATATGATTTCACCAGCGGATTTAGATTTGGAAAGACGCAGTGTTGTGCTTTAATATCTTAACCTCTCTGTAATATCTCAATTGCAGTGTTGTGCTAGTTACTAAGAAATATATTTAATAAATATAATAATATATACTATAGTAACTAGTTACAGTTACTGGTTACTTAATTCAAAAAGTAACTCAATTACTTTGTCGATTACTTACACCAAAAAGTATTGCATTACTGTTAAAAGTAACTTTTTAGTTACTTTTTAAAAGAACTTTCTTTAATGTTCCCATTAATGGGCTTTTATGCGTTATGGTCTATACAAACACAAAGTAAAATCGAAAATAATTTTTAAACACTATTTTGATTAAGTCAGACCAGCACAATCTGAATATTGTATATCACAAGGATTTCTGAAATAAATAACAAAACACCTGAATAATATATTCAGAATTAAAAACTAAAGTGGCTTCTGCATCATTGTGTTGAGCCCTTAAAAATGTTCCTTTCACAGCTTAAGTATGAAAACTATCAACAATGGACAACATAACACAAAACATTTTGAAATAAATAAATGAAAGCAATCTGAATTATTCAGAATCAATTTCAAGAAACATACATACATACATACATATATATATATATATATATATATATATATATATATATATATATATATATATATATATATATAAATGCTGTTTAAAAATGAAATCTATGTTATCATGCTAAGGATCTGACTGAAAGCCGGCGACTCCACAGTAGAGACAGGCTGCATGTTTTCAACAATGTTTCACCTGTATGAGAAAAACATACAGAGAATCACTTAAGACTGTAGACCCATTCCACATAATAATATTCATTAAAACTGTATGTTAACACGTAGGAGCCTGCTGCATGAATCTGTGAGTAGGCTACAGTTTACAAATCCATGGGAACGGATTGCGAAAGTGTGCGCGCAGATTATGAATTTGTGGGTACAGATTCAAAAACTGAGGGTACGGTTTACAAAATCTGAGCGCAGGAATTGGAAATCCGTGGGCTAGGATAGGACATTCGAACCAGAAAGACACAGCTTACATTTGACTAAAAGGTTTTTGTCTTTATGCTCAACTCAAGTGAAATAATGAGCATATTTCCACTTTGAGAAACTGGTGTTGCTCTCGCCTTGACTGCCGCACATACTTCAATAAACGGAAACACGCCCACAGTGCGTCTTCGTGTTTACAGTGGTTGGCATCCACCGATCCTACAATGCGTCGCTGCTGCAAACAGGTTAGGCTGCACTTCAGTCAAAATTAATTCATTTTTTAAAAAAGTAACGGACAATGCACCAACGGTAACAATTACGGTAACGGAGTTAATTTATTTAAAAAGTAATGCGTTACAGCATTAGTTACTGTCAAAAGTAACTGCGTTACAGTAACACGTTACTAATAACGCGTTACTGCCCAACACTGCTCAATTGTTTCTGTCAGATGGCGTTGAGATTAAACAGAGCAGACGAGGACTGCATTGTCTCCTGACAGAAAAAAGAAGTTTAAGAAGAGATCTCAACAGTATACCAAAACTGGATATCAAAGTGTGTAAACATCTGAGATCTCAAAACATCTAAAGTATTTCTCCTCCAAAACAAACAAACAACATCTATGATATTGTTTCCATATTATTTTATGTCTCACTCATTTGAGACAAAGTTGATAGTAGGCTGATAACTCTTTTCTGATTATTTAGATTCACATGTTTTCATATCAATTACAGTTTGATTCAATTCTAATTTATTATACTTATAATGGTTATTTTGCTTAAAAACTGTATGAACAAATGCTCATCTTGTACAAAAAATGCTAAGAAAATATATAAAAAATTAAGAAGGTCCAAAATATGCAGTTAATTCGCCATTTAACAGATTAATAATCTAATAAATTGATAATAAACTGCATATTATTATAACAATGTGTAAATGATCCTATTAGAAACGAAAGAACAATTCCATTACAGACCATTAAAAATCAGACTACACCAGTTGAGCTGTATGTTTTTGATTCACTAAAATGAACCAGTTCATAAGAGTCATGTGTTTGCGAATCAGACTACACCAGTTGAGCTGTATGTTTTTGATTCACGAACCAGTTCATAAGAGTCATGTGTTTGCGAATCAGACTACACCAGTTGAGCTGTATGTTTTTGATTCACGAACCAGTTCATAAGAGTCATGTGTTTGCGAATCAGACTACACCAGTTGAGCTGTATGTTTTTGATTCACGAACCAGTTCATAAGAGTCATTTGTCTGTGAAATGAACTACTATGGTCAAGTTGCATATTTTTGCGTGCAGCTTGTGAGGACAAATCAACCGAGAAACATTTTATCCTGTCATTATTTCGCAGTACACAACCTTTTTATCGAATCACATTTAATATGACCCACAAACTCAGGCCAAATATGACTTCTTTTCCTGTTTGGGTTTATTAGCAGGGGGTAATAAACTATTAGTGTGTATAGATGAAAATCCCTTTGATTGCTCATATGAAAATTGTGATTAATCAGAAAGTAGATGATACCAATAATGACTGAGGCATATTCCAATGATCTCTGAGCTTTCCCTGAATGATAATAAATACACACTTGTATATCCTCTAAAATCTCTGAACATTCTTTCCCAGACATCAGTACACTTGTGTTTTTTTTCCGCTCCCAGTCATGAACACTCATACAGACTCTTCCTCATAAGGAACACAGATAATCAGCGTGTGAGTGCAGCTCTTAAATCGGAAGTGCTTCTGTCATTCAGAGCATTTCTCCAGACCAGCATCTCTCCTGCGGTGAGCTTTATTATCGTTCTTTTCCATTAGGTGACTCATTTACTTTCCATGCATTTGAAACGAAGCTACAGAAGCAATGCAATCATCTCATACAGTATACAGTACATCTATCAGGGGTTAGAGGTTACCACTCGAATTAAAGAACATCTTTATTGATTTATCTAAAATATGGAGTCATAGTTGATATTTATGATACTGTCATGATGTCCTTCTGTCATTTTGAAGCTAAATTGTCTATCATTTTCTAGTATATGGAAAAGTACATTTCAGTACAGCTATCCTTTTATGTTCCACAGAAGCAAGTCAGTAAAACAGCAGAAAGTGAGTAAATGAATTGAGTTTCCTGGTATAGAACTAAAGCATGATAGTGTTTCTACCAAGGCATAGTGTAACTGTAAAATGACTCAACGCACAGCCTTAACTGGATTATTTGCTTTTAAATGACTGCAAGCATGCTGCAATAGCAAACTCTATGTTTAATGAATAAGTACATTTATTAATAACTAGATATTTTAATAGATATGTTTTCCAAAGAAAATGTCAGGTGTTTGAACAATTTGGTTGACATTATATAATATGGTTAACTAAAAATAAAACCATTAAAAAAATTATGATTTAATTACCGTAAAACCGTAAAAAATGTTATTCATAAAATAAATTAAGTTTATGTGTGTGTGTGTGTTTGTGTATATATACACACACATATATATATATATATATATATATATATATATATATATATAGTAATTAATATTAGTAGTAGTAAACAATAATTATTAATATAAGTAGTAGCAGTAGTAGTAGTAGTATTAATTAAATTATTATTGTAATTATTAGTTTGTATTTAACATGGCATTAAATATGAAAACAAATGTTTGCATATAATTACATAACTTATATCTTTACCTGAAAGGAAACCAACCTACAGCATGATATTTAGGATTTTTTCACATATGTAATCATCTTTTCTTTCAAACTGTTCAAGAGACATCATTTATTGCAAACATTACGGCATGTTACACTCCAAATCTTTTAACTTGAGGGTTAAAAGCCTGAACTAATTCCTGGTTCAGAGTTTCCTGAGAGATGTGAGGTGTACAATCAAGCCAGTACAGCAGGAAATCATTTGAAAGTGACCGAAATGTTAAGATCAGCTCTGCAAAGGTCTCTGACCCCTAACCAGCAAAACTCTCCATCCGGACCCCGAAGTCTCCATAAAACGACTGAGTGCTTCTGCTATCTGCTCCTGCTCCTGATCCGATCGCAGACCTGCCTGGTGTAAGAAGCTCTCGCCACCAACCTCGACGCATCTTCAGCACCCACTGTGAGAAACACACATGTTATCGGCTCCCTATTCAAATTCAGCTCGTGCTCAATCACCCTGTCTAACATCTGAACTCTCATTTTCTCTGCAGAAGCGTGAGAGTGTGTTTCTGACAGCACAGACGACAGCTCTACTTCAACAGGGAGCTGAACTCATCCTTTCGATTCTCTGGAGGAGCGCTGCATCAATTTCCTGTCAGAGACGCCTGTGGGCCTCCATCGCGAGAGATAACGCAAGACAAGCAACTTATAGCTGCCCCTCCATGCCTGCAGAGCACAAACAAGAGATGAGAAGCTGCAGTGAGGGCGCTATCGAGAACGCCATCACTTCCTGTGAGCACGCACTGTGGGCGCAGGGTCTACTACAAAACATGAGGCCAGCCTGCTGCACGCTGGGAGCAGTTTAGGGTTTTGCTCACTTATAATGTCAGACGAGGGTTCTTGCACCGAAAACATTGAGCATTTACACCCCTTTAGAATCAAGAGGCTTTTTCTGACAGAATTTAGGCATCATATTCTATAGATAAGTAAGACAATAACTAATCATTTAATACTATTGTACTGTATGCATATGGATAGAGACTTACACATTTCTGGTGAGACATTACAATAAAGTTCAGTTTGCTGACTTTAATGCACTAGATAAATAGAGTTAACTCAGTTTATCTTAAATGAACTGAAAAAATACAGAGATAATCATTATTATAATATTATCATTAAATTATAAATAAATTGTTTTAATTAAGTTTAAATGTAAATATATTTAGCATTAGATGTTTAAATAAGTATATATATATATATAACAAATTATTATTATTCTATAAATAAATGAATTGGCTTTTTAAAAGTTCTGAATTTCTTAATAATAATATTTTTATATTACTTTTTTATATTACTATTATTTAATGTTATAATTAACACACAACTGCACACACAAAATGCAATTTATTAATATTATTAAATCGTTAATATTATAATTATAAAATTATAAATTAAATAAATATATGGTTTGTTTATAATGTACAAAAATTAAGGCATTAATTAATGCATTAACTTAAGTGTGTATAACACGTGTATGTGTGTGTGTGTGTGTATATATATATATATATATATATATATATATATATATATATATATTTATCTTGTAATTTATTTACATTTAAATAATTTTCTATTATATATGATTTCAATGTTATAAACATTTGTATAAATAAAAGAACTGCCTATTTTTGATACTTTATCTTTAAAACTTTTTTTATTACAATATTAACCTGAAAAACTTAATTAGCCGTCATCTCTCTTTTTTATTAATTAGTATGCAGCCCATCCAGTTTCTGCTGAATACCAAAAAAGAAAAGAAAAAATTGGCCATTGGTCATGTTAGTAGCATGAAAAGCTAAACTTTCATTTAAATTTTGAATTAATTAGGTAGCCTAGAAAGTGTGCAATAGCACTTCCATATAATCACTAAAAAGCTGTCAGTGACTTCACTTTATCACAATCTCTCAGTGTCCCATTATAATCAATGAAGAGGAATCGCAAGTGTGCAGGACAATCTCCAGCGTTTAGAGCTGAGTGAATTCTGGCTCACTTCAGAGGTGTTCAAGAAATCAACAGACATGTCTGGGATTGGCTTCACTGCTCAATGCAAAATCACGTTGTAAATAGAGACTTTTGAAGCTTTCCACAGTGAAACCCCAATATGCACTGGAGCTATATCCTATTATTACAGTTTGCTGAATGAGTGAGAGTCAGCAGTGCTGTGTAAATACCATGCTATAGGAACATGGTTAGCATTCAGTAGCATGGCAAAAAAAGTACTGTGGTCTCATCATTAAATACCATCACTGTACCGTGCTACTCTTTTGTAAATGAATATGAAAGCAACATAGTACTACCATCTGATACTATTATTGTACCACGGCACCTCCACACATTTTCTGTAAAAGAAAGCTAACGTCCCATCTGATCCAATCTTTCCACAAACATGATGTTTGACTGTCAGTTCTTTGGATATGCTGCCACCTATAATGATTCGTTTTCAAGCCCTCATTCAGACTTCTGTGCCTCTTTCTGCCCATAGAAAAGCTGCCAAAGTTGAAGAATGACAGGACCATCTCTCCAGCTGTCAATCAAACGGAAACCCATTTCCCCACCGCCGCGGCTTGCTCTGCTATTTCACAATGCTGAAATCATTGCACCAAATTGTTCTGCCAAAACAACTGTTGTTAGGCACACTCTCTCCTACCACACTCCAAACGAATGTCATACCGCTCACATTTATCTCCGATGGGCTTCCTGTCAGGTTCTTTGGCATTTGCAACAGATTGCCTCGCTTGTGCTCTCATTGATTCCTGGTTTCTGCAAGTACATGGCTACAGACGCCGAGTGACTGTTGTCTTGTCTTGTCACTAGTTGACTTGATTCAGCAAACATGAGTGTTCCTGTGGCTCATTGGTAGAGCATTGTGTTAGCAGCGCAAGATTGTGGGTTCGATTCCCAGGGAACACGTTAGGTAAAAAATGTTACTCTGAATGCACTGTAAGTCGCTTTGGATAAAAGCATCTGCTAAATGCATACATGACTGCAAAGCCACTGAAGTCGACATGAAACACGTGTATAATATGCCATTCAGAGAATGTGAATTCATTTTATGTCAAGTCAGAAGAAACTTTTTGTATCCTTGGAATAACAGACTGATGAATCATGCTCACAAATGCACATTTAGAAGGTAAATAAGTCCATTTTGATTTCATGTTTGACTTTAAAGCTTTCTCAGCCATGAAGCACAAGCAGCAGAGAGACGACTCGAGAGCCATATTAATCACAGAGCAGTGCTGTCTCTATTAAAGTTAATGTACGCTTAACACTTTCACATTTCGGTCACAGAAACAGCGCCTCTAATGAGCCGCGACACACTACACAACCGGCTAACTGCACACAAACCAAAAAAGTTTTTCTGAGAAGTCTGAGTGTGAAGTTATGTTCACCCCATACATACATATATACATATTGCAAAACAAAAACACAGTCACATTTATTATACTGTATATATAATTTATGTGTATATACACAGAGAATTTTTTTTTAAATTGAGAACAAGACAAAAGATCATAAAAGTAGTTACATATGTATATGAAGCATACTCTATAGACTTGCCTTACATACTAGACACATTTGTTTATTTCTTTATTATTTACATGTGGCCTAGCTTTCCTTTAGAATTTCCCATCTTTGAGTGACTGACTGAACAAATGAAATCGATCTTTTCAGTTAACTGATCTTAAGTATTTATTTATTAAATGAATGAATCAGATCTACTCAATCAATTTATTTAGTTCACAAAATCAATCAGATTTTTTAATTCAATGATTGATTGATTCATTCATTCACTCGTTCATTCATTCATCCCAATGATGCAATGATTCGTTCTCAGTTTTCACTTTTTGACTATATGTCACACAAAGCTATCGTATTACTTCAAACTCTTTCTTGTTTGTGTTTCACTGATACAGTTTGGGAACAACGGAGTGAGTAACTGATGACAGAATTTCCATTATTTGGTCAAATAAACTCTCAGTAAAGATAGCACACACACACACACACACACTGTGTACAATATACCCCGTCATGAGAAATCTGGCATCAGCAGCATAATGATTTTCTCTTAATCTCGCCATTCATTTGAATCATTCTGTCATTCTCTCTTTCTCCACCCACTGCTGATGGTTTAATCATGACAGAGACAGAGAGAGAGAGAGTGAGATTTTATCAGAGGCCTGTGTGGATTATTTGAGAATCTTTTTGTTCAAGTCTCCAGACTTTACATAACACTTGACATTCTTCGAACAGAAGAGATGACATCAAAATGATTATCACTAAGATGCCAAAAAAAAATCACCAATAACCCCTGATGAGGCGAGGATTGAGACGCGGTTTTGAAAGCAGCTGAATCTAAAGCAGAGTGGAAAAATAAATGGTCCTGATGAGTTACTGTCTCAATCTAATGTGATGAGAGAGAAATAATGAGCAGCACAATGTAATAAAATACAATTAAACAAAATATACTGTTACGTTTATGAACTTTCTGTTTCCTTATTTGGTCTTCCTGTTCTTGTTTTGGTTAATTGATTATTCCCCACCTGTCTCCAGTTCCCTCATTACTTTCTGTGTGTTTAAATACCTGGTCGGTTCAGTTCTCCCTCGTCCGTGATTGAATGTGAATGTGTATTGTATTGTAACCTGAATGTGCATCTATATGTAACTTAACCTAGTTGTGTAATATAGTATATTGTCTGTTATTCTCCTTCGTTTTCTAGTAAACTCCTCATTTTGATCACCATCCTCCTCCAACTCTTTAGTCTTTCGTTTAGCACACACCCTATTGTAACATATACAGACATATTTCTATTGCACTGTTCACAACAACAAAACATAGATCATGATAAGTGTAGTTCTATTCCAGAATGAACGACTCTTTTTAATGAATCAACTCACAAACGCATCAGTCTAAAATGATTCACTCAATCACTGAATCAGTCTGATAGGTTACTGACTCACTGAACCACAAATCATTTTCATTTATATTCAAATCAAAATATACAGTTACTGTGTTATTTGCACTTATGTTTGAGACTTAAACTGGAATAGCTAAAGTGATTTATGCAACAAGATGTAATTAAAAATATATTAGGAACAGAGATTTGTTTATTAGATAACACTTCAAATATTTTACCAAAACATTATTATTATTTTTTTTATATATAGTTTTACATATTATTTGTATTATATGTATATATTTATGTATAGTTTTATATACTTGATAGATATAAATATATGGTTGTTTATAGTGTACTAAATTGAATGCATTAATGCATTAATTAATTGTGTGTATATAACATTATATATATATATATATATATATATATATATATATATATATATATATATATATATATATAGCTTTTAATATTTTAGAATGTGATTATATATACACACAATATATATAATTTATAAAAAAATCATTATTTTATTAAGATTCATTAAAAAATATATAAATATACAAATGAATTTTTAAAAAATGTATTGATTTATTATTTATTTAGACACATTCATACATGTATACCTACATATACATATGTACTGTATACATATAAATGTACTATTTTATAATATGCACAACCTAGGCATCGATCTATATTTCTGCCCAACCTCTCCTGCAGCGAGGGGCTCTGCTCTCCTCGGCATCTGTGTTCAATCCCACGGCTGTGTGCAGCAGATGTGATATCAGCGGCGAGGAGATGCTCGGCTAGGGTTTAAACACAGAAATGAGAGACGCTCCGTCACCCACATCTGCCCATCAGGACACGAGCACGAGACGCGAGATGAGCAGCAGCTCTCCACTTCCCCCAGCTTCTTTAGCCAACGAGACTCCAGGCAGCAGGCAGAAACCAGTAAAGAAGTGAGCTAGGAGGGTTTCTAAGCCTTCAGAGTGATTAATTCACAATCATCAATGGTCACAGAGGAATTAAACTGATGGTTTTACAGCAAACACACTTCTGAGGCCACATGCTCACTTACTGCATAGTCTTAGAGCGCTTTTACACTTACATACACATTTAAACAACGTGTTCCTGTAGCTCAATTGGTAGAGCATTGTGTTAGCAATGCAAGGTTGTGGGTTCGAATCCCAGGGAGCACATGTTAGGTAAAAAAAAAGTGCCTGAATGCACTGTGAGTCTCTTTGGATAAAAGCGTCTGCTAAATGCATAAATGTAAATGTACATTCACATTTACTGATAGAAAGAAAGCATTCCTCCTTTCTGAAAACATGTGACAATATGGCGCTGATGCTGCAAATTTAAAAGGTCCAAAAGCACCCTCATGACAGATGTGCTGGTGTTTTCAGGCCTGGAGTCAGTGATCATGCACACACAGATGTGTGTGTGAATCTGAAGTGGGTTGTCAGGCAGAAGCTGCTTCCAGATGGCCGACAGACTCCTGCGCCCGCAACACTTCATATGACGGACCAGGAAAACAGCGCCAAGTCTGTGAACCGCTTAGCAACAGGGTAAATCCTTGACATTTTTAAAACGCTTTAGCTGAAGAAGAGAGAAATAAAGTGAGAGAGAGGTGCCTTTTTGAGACTGTCACAGTCTAATTCTACACAATACTTGCTGCCAACAGACAAATGCCCCTTTTCAGCCCAGATTTGGGGATAAAACCAGCGTCCTCCACTGAAGCAGCTAAATTATTTTTAGTATTAAGAGGGGAAAGAGGAAAAGGAGGGGGAGGGAGACAGAATTGCGTAGTAGGCCGCTGATTTTGCAGCGGTTACGGATTACTGCTTGCTTGTAAATCCCATCAGAATGGATTGAGAGAAAGACAGAGTAAACAGGAGAGCTCCAGCCTATCCGCTCACAAGTCTGTGTGCCTTGACTTCATAAGAGTCTCGCTTTCTCCAACAGACGATCAAAATTTGACCTTCAAAGAAGAAGTTTAGAGGTTGCTCTTCTTGCTTAAATGTTCAGAACGTGAAAAGAAGACGAGAAGCGTTTGAGTTCATATTGAGGTCTCTGACTGTGGAGTCTTGTCAAATCTGAGCACAGCTTGAGACATTGTGGAGATCTCTCCTGACACTCTGGAGCAGGGGTGTGTGATATCGGGATTTTTGATTAAAATGGGTGATTAAAAGGTCTCTACAATCTGCTTTTGAAGAAATATTGTAGTATATATATATATATATATATATATATATATATATATATATATATATATATATATGATGTATTATTTAAATTACGTTTTGTACTATTTTTTTCAACAATTAAATATAATTTATAAAAACCATAGACCATTTATACGTTATAATAAAACTTGTCTTTTTAGATGTTATCCCGATATGATGCTAAGAGATTTCCTTTAATGAATCATTCCTTTAACGAATCATACATTATATATATATATATATATATATATATATATATATATATATATATATATATATATATATATATATATATATATTAGGGGTGTAACGGTACGCAAAAATCACGGTTCGGTACGTACCTCGGTTTTAAAGTCACGGTACGGTTCATTTTCAGTACAGTAAGGGAAAGAAATGCATACATTAAACTGCAGGTTGTTTATTACTATAAACTTTTTTAAACAATTTGTTTACACTTTTTTAAAATACTTTTTAATAACATATATATAAAATAAAAAAAGAATAAGAAATAAAATACTGCTGCAAAGTTCTCCACTAAATAAAATACTCTCTCAAACCAATATCACATAATAAAATATAATGAAAAATATAAATAAATAACTATGATTACAGTGCAGCATTACCAATCCCAGCTTGTAGGTCTGCTCATATTAATAAAATATATATCACTTTTCCAAAGTGTAAAGTGCAGCGTCAACAGTTTCAGTTTTTAGACCTGCTCATGTTTCGTTATTGCGTTGGACCGATCAGAATTAAGAGCAATGGTCTGTTTAAATACCGATGTGAACTGCGTTTGAATTACAATCATTTTTTCCTAGTTGTAGTGATGTTCACACTCGCGTGATGCCTTTTAAAAACCTTAGGCCGGTGACACACTGGCATATTGCACCTGTCAAACATAGTCTATTTTGCCGTCAATACTGTTGACGGTGTCCTTTATCATTAGGCTTTATATTTATGCTCAACATGAAGTATAGATATTGTTGTCGTGAAGACAAGATCCTGGTCTGTCGGTGGCCTCCCTCTGTCACCTACAGTAGCAGCAGTGCGCCAGCTCCGCGTCAGGCATGATTCTGGTGTGTAAAGACACAGAAAACGCGAAGCAGCCGTCACGCAACTCACACGCAGCAGAAATGCCATACTCACGCCACGCAGCCAGTGTGTCGCCGGCCTTAGAATCAGCTGCAGGGCGGGATTTGCGCTGAATGCGAAGACTTCCGCCACTTAATATGTTCGTTTGGAAACACGAAAATGTATATGTTCCGCAAAAAAAATATTGCATTCGGTCATTCGGTACACACGTGCACCGTACCGAAAGCCCTGTACCGAAACGGTCCGGTACGAATACACGTACCGTTACACCCCTAATATATATATATATATATATATATATACACACACACACAAATATATTAAGTTATATAAAGTTATATTAAGTATTAAGTGATGAATTATAATATGCATTTTATATTATATCTTTTTTTCTTCTTTATTATTACTTATTTACTTAATAGCATAGAATTTTAATTACAATTTTGGTCATTTATGTGTATATGAAATAATCTGCTTATCGCATGGAATTATGAATTATATAAGCAATTTTTGAGACTTCTCATTGCAAATAAACTAGATATTCATAAGCAAACCTGCATTGGACTCATTTTCTGTGGAAGAGCTGGTACTTCTTGTGTGCTGGTCTATTGTGGCATCACCAATTTCAGATATACCTGCTTCTGAACGAAACGTGAGAAAGCAAAGTGCTGTTGGTCAGTGCAGGTCAGACGCTCTCTTCCACTGTTAGTGGCCTGAATAAGCTACATATAAACAGACCTCAGAAGATCTGCTTTCACAGTCACAAACAGCATGTCCCGCACTCGTTCAGTGGTAATCAAGCGCTCTCCTGAGGATTTTAACCAGCAGAAACATTTCCAATAAAGCTCTGCCATTTCTGACAAGCAGCCATTTCCTCTCGTTGGTTTTGGAGTCTGAAAGCGACATAACAGAGTTTTATGAGGTGTGAAGATGGGGCTATATTTGATCACATACTGTGGCCCAAAAGGACTCTCACTGTCTGTATCACTCCGTCTCTGTGTGTCTCTCCATGGGGCACGACGGCATCATGACAGAAACTACTGAAGCTTTACTTGCTTCATTTTACCAGCACATTAAAGGTTTGTCAGTCCCTTGAACCTGAAACCAATCACTTTAAAACAAACTGAAGCGAACCACACTGATGTACGCCGATTAAACGTTTTTTCACCATTCGTTCCACGACTCACCATGATGACTTCATTCATCACAAATGTTGGACTGTGATTCAGTTAACAAACTGATGAAGATCATATCAATTAATCTCCAAGCTTGTTAGAGTTACAGCTCAGCTTACATCCACACTTTCATGAAGTTTTGTCTAGATCTGAGAATGTATCTTTTTAAATCAATTTGATTTGATTTGATTTGAACAAACCTTGTTTATTGCTAATCAATAGGGGTGTAATGGTACGCAAAAATCACGGTTCAGTACATACCTCAGTTTTAAAGTCACGGTACAGTATTTTCGGTACAGTAAGGGAAAGAAATGCAAACATTAAACTGCAGGTTGTTTATTACTATAAACTTTTTTTTAACAATTTGTTTAAACTTTTAAAAAAAAACCTTTTAATAAAAAAAAAAAAAAATAAAAAAAAAAAAAAAAAATATATATATATATATATATATATATATATATATATATATATAATAAAAAAAGAATAAGAAATAAAATACTGCTGCAAAGTTATCCACTAAATAAAATACTCTCAGTCTCAAACCAATATCACATAATAAAATATAATGAAAAATATAAATAAATAACTATGATTACAGTGCAGCATTACCAATCCCAGCTTGTAGGCCTGCTCATATTTAAAATATATATATATAACTTTTCCAAAGTGTAAAGTGCAGCATCAACACTTTCAGTTTTTAGACCTGCTCAGATTTCCTTATTGCGTTGGCCCAATCGGAATTAACCACTTCAGCTGTTATTTTGATTTTTTGAGAATTAGGCATATGCAATATTGGACCCACCGGTGGGTCCCCAGAGTTGATGTGGTTAAGAGCAAAGGTCTGGAGCTTAAGATTTTTGCCCGAACTCGACGGGACCCAATAGGTTTGTTCGGGTTCGGTCTAAATTTATATCATCTTTTCGTTTTTTAAAATGAAAACTAAGTCTTAAATGCATAATGTGGACAGAGTATATATTGTTGTCATTATTCTTTTATTAAATGTCAGCTGCTAGTGGCGAAGCAAATCCGGAGCCTTTATCTTAATTTAGTCATTGCCAAATACCCATCTTAATTTAAAATTTATCTTAATTTAATTTGTTAAAGACTCATTTTTATTGGTGCGTTGGTCTATTTATGTCTATTTAGAGTGCTGAGATGTTAAGATGTCACAGAGGACTTATTTTATTTCTTTATTCCAACTTCCAAGTGGTCTAGTCTACGTTAGTTATTAATAAATTATGTTAAAACATGAATAAATGACTCATTTTTGACAAAAGGCAAAAGAGCTGTGTGCGTGCGCACATTTGAATAATGCCGGGCTGTAAACGGGTTCGGGCTTTTAAAAAGCTGTCAATCAAAATGTACTTGTCGGGCTCGGGTCCTGTCAGGCCTAACTTTTAAGGCCCTATTACAGCTCTACAAAGGTCTGTTTAAATGCCGACGGGAGCTGCGTTTGAATTACGGTCGTTTTTTTTCCTAGTTGTAGTGATGTTCACACTCGCGTGATAGCTTTTGAAAACTTTAGAATCAGCAGCTAGATTTGCGCTGAATGCGGAGACTTCCGCCACTTAATATGTTCGTGTGGAAACACGAAAATGTACCTATGTTCCACACACAAAATATTGCATTCGGTCATTCGATACACACGTGCACCGTACCGAAAGCCCTGTACCAGACGGTCCGGTAAGAATACACGTACTGTACTGTTACACCCCTACTAATCAATGACTTATCCAGCCATTCCTGTCATCTGTTTATTAACATGTGCACAGAAGGAAGGAAAAAAATTGTATAGATACTCACAGCTGTTAGTTCCTGCCAAATGAGTCCATGTGAGTGAAGATTTATGAACTCAACTCTCAAAAATAAAGTCTCAAGATGATTTGTTTTTAGCCAGATGCTGAAGAAGAACCTTCTGAAGTGAATATAATACCAAAGGAGAAAGTTCTGAAGTTGCTATCTCTCTTAAAAATAAAGTTTCCAAAAGTGGGGTTTTGCAGTGATGCCATAGAATGGCCACTTTGGGTTCTCCAAAGAACCTTTGAATGAACAGTTCTTACAAGAACCGTTTCCCTTAAACATCTCTTAAAAATCAAGGTTCTTTATTGGCATTGCTTGTTCTATGGAGAACAACCACCATGGCAACTCTACAGCAACTTCCCCAAAACCCTCAACAATGTCCATCTAACCATCTATCTATCCATTAATCCATTCATCTAACCATTATCCATCCATTCAACCACCTAACAATCTAACCATCCATCCACAAATTCCTTTTACCAACTACCTAACCATCATCCATCCATCCAACCACCCAACAACCACCCATCCAACTATTTAACCATCATCCATCCATCCATCAATGATTTGAGGAATATCTGTAGAGATCTGAACAATAAGAATGAGAAACAGTTATTAATATTGATGCTTGGTATATCAAGAACTGCCCAGACAAGTACAAGAGGTTTGAGTATGTCCTCTGAAATCCACATGAAGAAGCATGTTAATGTGAAATCTCAACTGGCCCGAACTCAGATCAGGGTGAGGCGAGAGAAAAAACAAGAAGAGAGGAGAAGATCTGATGAGGGGGAGGGAGAAACAAGAACACGATGAATAAAAGTAGAGATGGAGGAGGTCTGGATTCCGTTGGTTTTTGGCTCTGAATCGCACTGAACCAGAGAAGAAAAATCAATTGCTGATACCTGCACTGACCAAACATATTGATGCCTGATGAGATTAGCAGGGATCAAGCTAACCGTGTGTGTGTGTGTGTGTGCTACCAGCTCTACACATTCAATCATCGCCTCGCCCTGAAGGCCAGCAGAAGAACAGCAGCCCAGCACACAGATAATCATTTACCATGTTTAAAACAAACGCTGCTAATTAAACGTCTGTCCTCTCTTTAGTTGAACTCAAAGCTAAGTAAATGCACTGCAAAGGACGGTCGTTTTGGAGTGAGTCAGACCACCTCTTGTTCAAATTACTGCATGCCGGTAATCAACAACAAAAACGCTTCTGTTTCTCCTCATCTGCACTTTTCACTCCTGTCGTCGGTGGAGAGTGTGTTGGGGAAGATACTTTAAAACTGCAGTTTGTCAAGCTACTCATTATCTGGAGCATTGCCGTAGCCAGGGTCTGGGTGGGAACTGTGCTATAATAACCCCACATACAATTCATTATATACACTAAACACTTTAAAAGAGACAGATATTTAGATGCTTGTGAAAGATGTTTTCTCTGTTTTGGAGGAATGAGCATTGTTAAATAATATCGCATTGCACCATTACTTTAGGTTAGGGATATATCATTTTATCAGTTGTTTATTATTCATTCAACGATACATAGTCCTATTATAGTTATCATTAATATCCATTACTATAAAGATGATAACTTTGTCTAATGCCCTTATGAATGTTGTTGGCATGACTTTGTGAAAATGTAACTACAATATGAAACCACATAGACATAACATACGTGTTCTACAGATCTCTGCATTAGTGTTATATGCTTCTGTTTTGATAGCCTTGATAATGTTTCTGATCAGATAAAATGTATTTATTTTGTGGGATTCTGTCAGCAATAACATGTATGTGGGCTCTTTTGATTTCTATCAGTTTAAGTTCTGGCAGTGTTGCCAGATATTGCTATGAAAATAAATAAAAAACATAAATATTAAATACAAAATAAACTGAAAAAACTGTCTAAACTTAATTATACATGCATAGACACTCAAATGAGGAGCTTTAAATAGCAGATTAGTCATTTAGAGAACAAATGTCATTTTTGAACATTAAATTTGACTGAGGTCTGAACTTCGGTGACCTCACAGCTGGCTATGGGCATGATCTGAAGTGAACGTCAATTGACATTTGCAGCCCATTTAACTTAGATAATGAGATGTGTGACTTGACTTTATCCATCTGGAATCGACTGGATGGTGAAAAACATGTTTCTGAATCTTTCTTTAATCTTCCCACTAGATAACAGAGTCATTTACAGCTGTTTATCATTCATTCAAAAATGTTACTACAATAATTAATCACTCCAAATAAAGAAATAAAGAACAACATTTAATGGACCTTTAGCCACCATGTTTATTTTTCCAGATTTGTTTATGGTTCTGAAACCATGTAATTTAATTTGAGTCAATATTGACAAAATGTCATTAATGTGACTTAAAGTTTAACAAACTAAAGCTTAATTAAACTTCCAAACAATTTAACCAAAACTTAACCAAGTTTTGATCATTTGAAACAAAATTAAGTGTTATTTATATTAAAAGTATATGAAATAAAATTATATACTGTAATATAACGTTCAAGAGATGATGGCTTAAAACTTTCTATAAAGTTTTTTGCCACAACAAACTCACTCTGGCTTCATTCTTGTGAAATGCCCACTTTCTACCACCAAATCAATTCGTAATGAACCCAGTGAAGTCCTATCCTACATACTGTATCAGAAATACATAAAACAGGTTTCATATGCGGTTTCATGCTGACTTTAACCACTGAACCCAGAGCTCCAAACACACATACCCCTCCAAACTAACAAGGCATCGCCTGAAGACAGAAACACTCAGTGTGAGAATCACTCCAGACGGCCGACAGGTGCATCACCTTGAGACTTGGATACAGTGTACAGGAGGCAAACAGACAGACTTCACTCTCACAGGCCGTCTGAAGCGATTTGTCAATGCTGCTCTCGTTCCTCTCGCTCGAGGCTGCTGGACTGTATCTGAGAAACATCTGCGGAGCCTAGCCTGAGTCAGCCCTGATCCACACAAATAAAACACAAAGCCAGCACATTCAAGCTTATCAGATATATATATATAAATAAAAAACAAATGGTATGAGAAAGAACAATTTCTCATTTCCTCTCGCAGACCCCAGGAGTTCATCCTGTGACTCCCGTCAAGGAGGTCGAGCGGCACACGCGATCAATAAACAGAATCCCTGTGGACATCTGTTTTGGACAGGTGCGCTGATTAAGAGGGGCACATCGATGGGCATCTCCAATACAACACCAGAGGAGACGGCATCACGGGGCCATGGGCCAGATGGTGGCAGGCTGGTCAGAATAAGCCACCTGAGGCTGAGCATTACATGCAGTTCATGCAAAAATGACTGAAAATGCACTCGACCTCAGGCCACTGAGCATGTAGATGAGTTTGTTTCTTTATCAGAACAGATTTGGAGGAATGCAGCATTACTTTTACATCACTTGCTCACCAGTGGATCCTCTGCAGTGAATGGGTGCCGTCAGAATGAGAGTCCAAACAGCTGATAAAAACATCCCAGTAATCCACACCACTCCAGTCCATCAGATAGATTAGATAAAATTAGATTAAAACTGTTGCTTCAAGTCCGTAATCCATAATATTGCTTCTTCCAGTGAAAAAAAGGAGAGAAAAAAAGAACCGTTTACAAGTGAAAACAGTCCAAAATAGCTTTAAACAAATGATGATTTTGATGTCAGAGGAACACAGCGGATGGATTTTTTCCACAGCAGGAAGCATTTTTATGCATTATGAACTCATGGATGGATTTGTTCTTTAAAAACACTTTTCACTTCACAAGACATTAACTGATGGACTGGAGTGATGTGGATTACTGTGATGTTTTTTTATCAGCTGTTTGGACTCACATTCTGACGGCACCCATTCACTACAGAGGATCCACTGGTGATACATTTCTCCAAATCTGTTCCCATGAAGAAACAAATTCATCTTGGATGGTCTGAGGGTGAGCACTTTTAAAGCAAATTTTCATTTTTAGGTGAACTACTCCTTTAACTGTGTGACGTTCAAATGTGAGTGGTTTACTGCATTTATAAAGATAGAAAGACAAAATGAAAAATGAAATTCAGAACAATAAATCACAATAAGCAAAGTTAATTCTCAGAAAAGAACTGAAAGTCTAGCTCATGGTTTACCTGCAGGTTGTTTGCGGTGTTGTAAAGGATTGAAGCAACTTGGTGCACTAACACAGAGCTCAGGTGGAGACGTCACCAGGTGAATTTAGAGTCTTCTGGCTGTTCTCTTGTCTTGTCTTCCTATCGTTTGATCTTAAGATACCTGTTAATCAAAAAGACAAAAACAAAGGAAAAATATATTAAAGCTATAAGTTACACACAGGCCACTGATGTAGGCCAATTTGTTCAAACATGGCTCAAACATGATTTTAGTGAATCAAAAACATTCAGTGCATCCAGTGTAAACCTGCCGATTCCTGAACAAATGACTCTTAGAAGCCAGTTCTTTACAGTGAATCTAAAGACATACAGCACGAAAAGGATCGACCAAATGATTCCTGAACAAATAACTCTTATTAACCAATTCTTGTTCTCTAAATCAAAACGAATATTGTTCAGCGCAACCAATGCAGACCAAATGATTCCAAAACAACTGACTCTTGTGAACCAGTTCTTTACAGTGACTGAAACACATACAGTGTAACCAGTGTAGACCAACTGATTGCCAAACAAATTACAAAGAACACGACTCTTATCAGTCGTTTGTTTTTAGTGAATCAAACACTTACTGTACGACTTACAAATGACTCTTTTGTACTGAAGACTTTGAGACTTAAATCACTGTGTACCTCATGACTGTTAATGTAGTTGATGGGAAATTATTCCACCATTTTGCAATTAAATCAGACTTCGTTTCCAAAATATTCCTTTATCAAAAAACTACAAGACTCATTAATAGAACCTGAATGGTTGAATTCCTTAAGAATTGCCATTCTAATCATGTACATGCACAATGATTGAAAGGCAGAGCCTGTTTCTGATTGGCTGAGACTTCTGGCCACTCCCCAAATTATTATTATAGATTTTTTTTTATCATCTGCTCACAGCATCTTGATCTGTCACAGAGATGGATCTGATGTCTCCACACACCTATTTCAGCGATGCCTATCAAGTAGTTGAGAAGCTTTATCTGTGACATTAAAGCAATTCCTTAAAACATTTTTAATTGATTGATTGATTGATTGATTGATTCCTTTATTGTCATTGTACAGCGTACAATGAAATTTTTATACTTTCCAACGTACACAGCAAGAGTAGTTACAATCATATTGCAAATTGCCAATTATTAAGTAAGGTGCTTAATGTTATTCCACTTAATTGTCTGCATGTCAAGAGTGTCTTATGGTAAAAATTTGAGGTTGTAGTTCCAGTTCATGGTTCATTATCCTGATGGCATTGGGATAAAAACTGTTCATGAATCTGGTTGTGCGTGTTTTGATTGACCTAAAGCGTTTTCCAGATGGCAACAGTTCAAAAAGCTGATGGGCTGGATGATTCGGGTCCATCACAATGTTGCGTGTTTTCTGCAGGCAGCGGGAGTTAAAAATATCATCCAGAGCAGGTAGCTGTTGGTTTGTGATGTTCTGTGCGGTTTTTATAACTCTCTGCAGGGCCTTTTTGTCCCCAGCCGAGCTGCCTCCATACCACACCAGCATATTATATGTTAGGACACTTTCAATAGAACATCGGTAGAATGACACCAGGAGACGCGCTGACAGGTTTATTTTCCTAAGCATTCTGAGAAAGTACATCCGTTGTTGCACCGTCTTGACTAGTGCTTTGATGTTTGTTGTCCATGAAAGGTCCTCAGAAATGTGTGTACCCAGAAATTTAAACCTTGATACTCTCTCCACTATCTCCCCGTTGATATGCAGTGGTGTGTGAGCAATTCGTTTCTTCCTGAAGTCAATGATAAGTTCTTTTGTTTTCTTGACGTTTAGGGTAAGATTATTCTCCGTGCACCACGTCGTCAGCCTCTGCACCTCCTTTCTATAGGCATACTCATCTCCTCTGGTGATCAGCCCCAGCACAGTTGTGTCATCCGCAAATTTAATTATGATGTTGTTGTCATGGCAAAAGCATTATAAAGCATTTGTTTGAAGACAATAAAATAATTAGCAAAAGTCATATCTCCTCTCTTGAAGTGTCAATCATACAATTCTTCCTTTTTTTCTGCACATGCCCATAAGAAATATCACAATATACTGTATATTAGTGTAGATTTATACAGTGGTGCATTGCTGCTACATAAAGTAAATTTTTGCACAATAATAATGTTATGTCATTAAAATTATGCTGTCGTTAAAATTAAAATCTTCTTGCTAAAAATACATTTTCTCATAATATTTTGTCATTAAAACAACATAATTCTTGTAATAAAGAGATGCTTTGTCATTTAAATGAAATATTTTCTTGTAATAATGAGACATGGTGTTAAAATATATTTTCTATAATTTCTATATTTTCGTAATAACTAAATTCTTTTTTTTTTTAAACAAAGTATTTTCTTATATTAATGATATGCTATTCCATTAAAACAAAATATTTTCTCATAATCACATTTAAATGACATTTTCTCAGATTAACAAGATATTATGTTGTTTAAACAAAATATTTTCTTGCAATAACAAGGTACATTTAATTTAAATGACATCTCGTTATTACGACATAGTTGAGTATAAAAAATTATATGTGTGTGGCTTTAATTTTAATATCACAGAGATACTTAGTTTTTATTTTATTTTTCCCAGTTTGTAATCTTGTGCGTTTAAATTTTTTTTTCTACAATTCTATATATTTTTTTATTTTATTTCAGTTTTAGTTATTTTACTACATATATATGAAAATGAGAAATGTTGCCTTGGTGCCTTTATTTTCACATTTGATTTTTAATTCAGTTTTTCAATTTTAAGCAACATTTTTTTTTAAAGTTTGTTAACTATAATAATCATGCTGTATATAAACTACAAGTAGACCAGAGTCTGAGCAAAAGGCTCCATCTGAGCTCTTTCACAGCCCTCACAGAAGGAACAGGAAGTTGGTACACGTTCGATCTGGTGATGGGCCAAGCTCCAGCTACCAACGGTGCGAGGAAAGTGCTCCCATGGCAACAGGATGAGATTGGTTTGCTTAGCCGCGGTCCGGTCCGCTCACGTCCTAATGTAAAGAGACAACATGCTGGAATTAATCAGTGTGTCAGAGAGGAGGGAAAAGTCAGGAGAATTTCATTTGAAGACAAAAGAAATGAAAGCCATTTCTTTTTTCCCTCCTTCGACACCCATATCCCCGAATCTCCAGGGCTCAGAGGACACAGAGTTACACCAGACGGAAACACACACACATTTCTCAGTGAAGAGACAGCGATTTTATACCAGAGCCGGAGTGAATGTGGGTGACAGAGAGTGACAGAAGACAGCAAAAGAGACAAAAACTCAAGGCATCTTCTCACAAGATGTTTCCTTTCAGCTCCTCCGGAAAGACGCACGTCAGGCTCCGTCAAAAAATCCATCACACTTTAAAACATTCAAGTTTTCATGTCACAAAACGGCAGCTGCTACATGAATATGCTTTCTGAAGGTCACGAGTAAATATTAACTTTAACTTCACTGTCCCCAAGGGGGAAATTATTTTCTACAGCACTGCACTTAACTTGTTTGACACACACAACATGACATATAATACAAAAAAATATTACTGTTATATTAGAAAACCATAATCATATTCAAACTCAAACTTCCAGGTTAAATCTCAAAAACAGGCAATTCACACATACTTTTGAGTACTAACCTATAATATCATACGTAAAGTAGCAAATTTGGATAATTTTCTATGATGCTATCTTAGCAAAGTCATTCAGATAATCAGATAATTCAGATAAACGTGATACAGACGTGTGCATTTTATTTTGAATCCATACATTTTAATGTGGTAGACGCGATGCAAGATTTAACATTTGGTTGAAGTTAATTTAATATTGTATTTCTGTTTAATCATTGACGGACCCCTGTGATACCGTTGCGGACCCCCTGCTGAAAACTCCTGCAGTACACCAATATTAGTACATACTGCCACAGCATAATGCATTTGATATCACAGACCCCCATGTTGTGTTTGTATGTAAACATTAGCATCTATCTAAATTCCCCTGTTGGAAAAACAGCATAGGTATGTTCTGAAGCATGGCAGCTGGTTTGAGCTGGTTTAAGTTGGTCCTAAGTTAGTCATGAGGAAAACTGGGAAACTGGAACTTGTTAGTGAATCAAATGCATACAGCACAGACAGTTCAGACCAAAGAATTTCCCCAAAATTCACTTTTTTAAACCAATTTTGTTAATGAATCAAACATATACAGTGCAAACAGTGCAAACCAAATGATTCCCAGACAAATGACTCTTTTGAACCGGTTCTAATTAGTCAACCAAATGCATAGAATATAAACAGTGCAGTCTGAATCATTCCCAAACTAATGACTCTTTTGAATCAATTTTTGTTAGCAAATCAAATATACAGTATAGAGCACCAACAGTGCAGACAAGACTCTTTCAAACCAATTCTGGTTAGCGAATGAAACACATACTGCACACATAGTGCAGACTAAATAATTCCCAAACAAATGGCTCTTTCTTGCTAGTGAACCAAATCGAAATCAGAATCAGTGCAGACAATACGATTCCAAGAAATGATTCTTATGAACCAGCTCTTCTTAGTGAATCAAACACATATAGCACAACCAGTATAGTTACAGACATTTATTTTTAGTTGAAACGAGCACATATCTTGCACCTTACTGTGTTTTGTGCTCAACTCTCACGAGATGTAGATCAGTTCACTGATTGTTCTTGTAGGGGATGGGAAATTATCCCATTATTTCACAAAGTAATAACACATTTTGTTTACAAATATTTCTACCTCAAAAGCACTCCAAAAATCATTAACAGACCCATTTAGGAAATGGAATCTGAATCCCAAAGGAAAACACTGGAAACCTTTAGCGCACCAGTACTATGCGAGTAAAGCCAGATGTCTGATGCTGTCAGCAGGACTGACGTTTGCTCAGTTTACTCTGAAACTGCCAACATAAAGTTAGTTTTGGTCTCAGAAGGGAACATAACAAGACATATAAATCCAGATTCTGGCCTGTTTCTCGTTTGTTTGGTTTTACCTGAGGAAACGCTGGCCAGCGATGCTGAGGTGATGTGAGAATCAAACACCAAAAGGATTTTGAGGTGAGTGGCTGAGCAGAGACACATGGTGCTAAAACAGCACTGCTGGAAAGTCTGTGCCATCACATACAGGAACCCTATACTCTATTCTGATCTACACAGCACAATAGAAAATAACACTCTGGAAACACTTCAGATGAAGCAGGCTTCACAGAACACCGGCCACTGGCAGGTGAATATACAATCCTTATAAAAAATATTTCAGAAATTCAATATATATATATATATATATATATATATATTTATATATATATATATATATATATATATATATATGTAATATTTACTATGGAGAGTACATATTCTCAGTTCACCTTAACTTAATGGGTGTTACTGGCAAGTATGCTGAAAATAATACATAATAATACACAAAAAAAATGTATTTTATTATATATATATATATATATATATTAGTAATTAATATTAGGAATAAAAATAAAATATATATTCATATATATAATATATATTCATATATTTCATAAAATATTTATTCAATAACAAAAAATATTAAACAAATATAATTTATTTGTATATTTATGTATTTATAAATTTATTTATTTCATACATTAAAAACAAATTCAATAACATAAATAAACAAACAAATAAATGAGTTCTGGAGAAAATTACATCCTGGAAAATCTTTGTTGAGTACATTTTCTACAAAAGTTGTTAATTTTACTGGTAGTTTAACTAAAAGTTAACTGTTGACTGATAATTTTTAAAATATACTAATTCATATTTCTATGCTAGACTTTCATCATTTAAGCATGTTTTTTAATAACATCGTTTTAATTAATAACATCGTTTTAATTAAAAACGTTGCCATCTACTGGCCTGGAATGTCAATACAGCGTTTTTTTGTCATTTTCGCAAATCCATGTGAATTTAGACAATGTTTTGTCTTCTGTAAGCAAAACTTTCTGAATGCAAAAGAAAAATGTTACATTTTAGGAAAATCATCGTCATGTAAACCTAACCTAAATTTGAAAGTCTGAATCTGGAATGCAGCTAAAACTAAATGTAAGAAGTAGTAAAGAAAAAAAAAGTAAAATACTCCTAAATAAGGTTAACAGACTTATTGAACGTTTCTCAAATAACGTTACATCGCAAAGAGCTTCAAAAACCTTTAACCAGCACTGGCTAATTGAACCTCAAATCTAAACACCACATGTGTATATTTATGGAATGTTCAGCCGTATGTCAGGACAGAAATCCAGCAGATGGTTCATGTTCTTTCACAGTTATACAAGCAACAGAAAAACTCACTCGCTGCTCGGAAAGTTTGTGTGGGAATGAGTGTAGAAACAAACAAATTCCCAGCTCAATGAAACAAATTCCCAGCACAATGTTTGGCGAGAGTTTCTGTTTCATTCCAGCCCATCGGTCAGGATATCTCCTGCACAAAAAAAACATTGGACCCCCTGCGGCCTCCAGTGAGACAGAATCTCTCATTGTTTCCACATGGGACTCATCACGTTCTCCAGATGCGACAGTCTAGTGGCTTCTCTTACTCCGCTACTGAGCATAAACAGTCAAATATTTTCTGCTACAAAGCAGGCGGAAGTCCAAAGGCAGTCAAAACACTACAGCAGCTTCTTCCTGCCAACAAATGTCTGGCTATAACTGGAAACACAGTCGCGCAGAGGCTCCGTCAGCTGATGTGGGTCTCGCCCGAGGACAAGAGTTCACTGAGAGTGCAGCAGATAGAGAGATGTGAATAATTAGTTGTGTTTGCTACGGCTTATGCTGTGGGTTAATGATCACAACACACTCCTAACTCTAAGTGTGCTTGACTTAATAAATGAAATTAATACAGTTCATTAAAAATGAACAAGCAAACAAACAAACAACTATTATTATTATTAATGTTGTTGTTGTCTTTGATGAGGATAATAAGAACAATAGTTAATTTAGTATATATTATGGCTATTTATTATTTGGATGTTTATTTAAAAATAAAAATAATATAATTAGGTAATTTTGGGATATTTATTAGAATTTCTTTTTAGAATTACTATTTTAATTAACAGATAAACATATACATATCTCATTGTAATAATAATAATAATAATAATAATAATATTCTTTACTTTTGGATATTAATTATTATTTATAGTTTATTTATTTTGTTACCATTACTATATCAGATAAATATATACATAGTGTTGTTAAATTATTATTATTAATAATTATTATTATTTATTTGTTTATTTTGTTACTATTACTATTATTAAAAAACAATCAAATGTATAAATAAATTTGAAGTCATTCACTTAACAAAATATTTATAAAATAAAAATATAAAGAATAAAAACAATAATTTATTTCGTATGCATTCCTTATACTTATATAAACATAAGAATAGAACTAAAGTAAATATTAATTTGCTAAAATTTTCTATTATTAATTAACATAAGGAATAATATAATTAAAATTAATAATTTTTTACATTTATTCCATCTATTTCTATAAATATAAAAATGTAAAAAAAGCAAATATTTTATATTATATATTTAATTTATAAATTTAATATTAATAATAAATATACAAATTAAATATACATTTATTTTTTATAATTATTCCTTATATTTTGAGTTCAGAAGAAAGCTACATCTGAAGGTATATTTGTTAGTTTTAGTAGCAGATTATCTGCAGGTATTATGTAAATAAAGAAATAAATAATTCCACAGATGACTTCAGAGCCAATCATTAACATACAAAGAACTACATAAACAGCATTTTGTGAAGGGAAACTGCAACAAAAACACGCCAAATGTAGTTAAATCTTAATTAAAATGCATAATTATGTGCATCTAATTCAGGCACACGAGTGAGAAGTGTGTGTGTGTGTGTTGAATCTGATCCATAAGTAACGCTCTGGACGCGGCGGGCACAGACTGAAAGCCTGAGCTCTTTCCGTTCCGCCGCGCCTGACCTTGCCATCGCTCCCCAGAGATGAGCAACGGACATCAGCGCTCTGCCAAACGGGCGTGGCCTTCATTACCCAGCAGCCCTTTTGCATCTAAACAAACGGTAAAGAGCAGAGCGAGAGAGATGCAACAGATGCCCACTTCACCAACATCCGGGCTCCTAAACGCAAATGAATAAACAAACAAACCGAATGCTGGGGCTGTAAGTCCGGGCAGAGAGAAATCAGCGCTTGGCGGCACTCCACAGATCCGACAGCTGGCACTGATACCCTCCACAACCCTGGCAGACACCGCCCCCTTCTCAAGAGACCACGGCCGAAACAGAGAGAGACAGGAAGTAGATAACATTCCTGTGTCTCTCAGCTCCAAGTCTAATTAACACTCAAGCGCATACATGTCGGCTAAAAGTGTGTGTGTGTGTGTGTGTGTGTGTGTGTGTGTGTGTGTGTGTGTGTGTGTAGGAGGTGACTGTCGGAGAGATCGGCGGATGAGCAAAGCCTCGTCTGGAGGTGAGACAGTCTGGCGGGTGATAAAGATGGATGAGAGGACGGCCGGAGCCAAGAGAAAGCGGCCAATCGGGTCGCGGGCGCACATGGCCACTTCTATTTCTCACACACGCTCATTTACTGTTGCACTTTCGGTTGACTTATCAAATATTTGTCTTCCTGTTTCATTTATTCGCCCTGCTAATTATTAATGAACTGCAGATCGCGCTAATTGCTTCATCACTTAAAGAAAATTATCTCTCAACGCCGGAGTAATGAGGATCATCGTTTCTGCAAATTTATCGTGAAATATGAGCTAGCTACAAATTGAATGCCGTGCAAAATAATTTAGAAAACATTAACATGGCCTTCTAGCTATCAAAAGTGGTTCACCCAAAACATGTAAATACATGAAAATATAAATCAGTTTTGGAGACAATTATACAAGATATGATCAAAACAGGGCTTCAATAAACCGCTTCAAATATTATCCAGAAACTATCCAAAGTGACGCAAAACTGTGAAAATATATGAATATGTAAAAATACATTAATCTAAAAGACTTTTGGCAAAATTATACAAAACCTAAATTGATAGAGGTTTAATGTGCAGGTTATGTAATATTAAAATTAAAATATTAACAAACACCTCCAACTATTAAAAGTGGCTCAACCAAAGTATCTTTAAATATTACCTAGTTAATACATTTGTAAAATATCATCAGACCAATAAAATGTAAATTCAAAACTACTATATATATATATATATATATATATATATATATATATAACTAACAAATCTAAAGATTTTCAAAAACATTCAACTAGATACAGTGGGTACGGAAAGTATTCAGACCGCCTTAAATTTTTGACTCTTTGTTGTATTGCAGCCATTTGCTAAAATCATTTAAGTTCATTTTTCCCTAATTAATGTACACACAGCACCCCATATTTACAGAAAAACACAGAATTGTTGACATTTTGGCAGATTTATTAAAAAAGAAAAACTGACATATCACATGGTCCTAAGTATTCAGATCCTTTGAGTGAAAGAGTGAAAAATTTAAGGGGGTCTGAATACTTTCCGTACCCACTGTATATCTTGAACAAACAGTGAAAAAAATCTGTCAATTTACTTTTGATAGTTGGGAAAAGGCATCAAAAATATGTAAATCCTGAAAATATGTAAAACTAACCAGTTAAAACATCAGATAACAAGAGTTAATATGAAAATATGAAAACTGACAAGATTTTCTGGAAATGTATCATATAAACCAGTGTTATTTTAGTATTTAGCATTATTAATATTGAATATAATATAATACTGAATTAATGTTTATTTGTATATTTTTCTTTTTCATTTTCATTTCAACTAACATTTTTCTAATTTAGTTTTTTTACACAAATAGCTGAAATAAAAATCTGCATATATATACAAATATAAAAATATATTTACAAATAAAAATACATTATACATGTATACACATACAAATACATATAGAAACAAATATTCATAAATCATTTTTTTATAATAATGAATAGAAAATGTGTCAAAAATACGTAATAATTCATATAAATATTGAAAAAAAAAATCACTTTAGAAACTTAAGCAGAAGCCTTAAACTTTTTTTTTTTTTTTTTTAAACATGATGTGAAATGGAGTGAAATGAGTCCACACATGCCATGTTTGCTAAAGGACATTCTGGTCTGGGCATGACGTGACACACAAATCATACAGATCCCAAGATGCCATGCAATGAGTTCACACAGCTTCTGTCATTTCTTTCAAACTTGTTTTTTGTAAGGTTTTAGATAATATTAGTGTCCACAGTGGGTTCTGCCCCCTCTATCATTTAGACCCAGGCTGCCTGAAGATCTATGACATCGCCATTAGACTGAGCCAATTAATTTCATCTCTTCTCCAGCATTCAGACATGAAAGCGCTGTCATCAGGAGAAGGGCGCCACAAATTCTACATCTCGCCACATTCCAGCATCTGCCTCCCAAAAATGCAATTTACACGGCTGCAAGTGTGCGGGGGATGGGGGGATGTTGAGCGCATGGCAGCCTGGTTTCTGCCTCTGTTAATGGGTAAGTTGTTTTCTGGCTCTCTCCATCATCCGAGAGGGAAGAGCCCAGCTCTAAAGCAACTTCAAAGCAACGGTCAACAGTCTCTCCAGTTCTGCAGCTGATTGCTGAACAACACACACACACACACACACACACACACACGTCATGCACCGCAAACTAGTTTTTTAGGGCAAATATACACATGAAAATTCCACATCCTTTATTTTTATCTTCTTCCCCTGAAGTCAACTTATAATGTTATTCAAGGTTTCTTTAACCAAAAACAGTCATAATTGACTTAATTTACTGTTGTTTGCCAAATTAAGCATCACTCTTGTGCTCATATAGGGTTCAAATCTATATCTATTAATCTTTGCCATATATCTCTTGCTGCTCTGTTTGAAACACAAATGACATCTGAAATCATATTGCTTGGTAAAAAGAAGTGAACTTTTATTTTTCTCTTCCAAAAAAAAAAAAAAAAAACTTACTATGGAAAGGGTGAAGTCATATCATTGCAAGCCTACTACGGTGATTATCTCTTCAGCGCAATCAATAATGCAGAATATTAATAACTATGACTGGGACGGTCATATAGGGATGTAACGATTAATTGCGAGGAGGCCTTCAATGCCCTCTGAGCCAAAGCCATTGTGATTTTAATTTTATTTGATTAAAATCATTTCCTTATTGTCTGGATATTCCATTTTATTTATCCATGGTAAATGCATTTTTATATGTAGACTGAATTATATGAAGTAATGTTGTCCAATGACTTTTTTGTATTATTTAGTTATTATTTTATGTATTTATTTTCAAGGCGATAGATTTTGTTTTGGTTACCTATTACAAAGAAAAAATAAATAAGTAAAAATGTTTGTGGGCTTTTCGAATTGAAGTATGTCTACAGTACATCAAAGTCTTATTTCAAGCCTGAAAAAACCTGATTTCCATGACGCATCCAACACACAGGCTCATCTCTGCTTCATTTCTTCATCTAATCAGGACGCTTGACTGATTCTAATAGGTTTTAAGAGAGAATCTGATGGCACATCACACAAAGACGACTGACCACTGCTGTCTCCTTCCATCCTAAGGAGCTTATCAAGGAAAAACACATTAAAAATGCAAGTTCTAACACGTCTGACACGGGGGTCAGAGCAGCCGAGAGTCACGAGCTGTTATCAGGACATATGTGTCAGGGTGCCAGATTATGGAGATTATTTTATTCGCCGGCTGATAGAAATATAAACATCATGCCAGTCATCTTCAGGGTCTAATCTGCTCTCGGGATGGCACAACAACGGACCAACAACCAGAGACGATCAAACATCTGCTATTACTCAGCAGGGCTTTTTGAATATGAATGCATCTTGGTTAAAATGTCCATTTTGCTTACGTACAAATGAAAAAAATTTCTCAGCTACGGTAAATTACACTTTTACAAAATCTATTTTTTTTTTTTTTTACAAAAATTTGAATGAGGTAAAGGTAAATATAAATTATTATTTAAAAAAATATTAATTGTTAAGCTCTCCTAAAAGAGATGGGTCTAATGGCTCCAAATGGATCTATATAATGATTCATTAAAAGAAACAGCCCAGAATAGTTATTTGTTTATAAATTGGACTATATGCTTTTGATTCACTAAAGAACTGGTTCATAAGAATCATTTGTTTGTGAATTGGACAACACGGGCTGCAGGATATGTTTTTGATTTACTAAAAAGGACTGGCTCATAAGAGTCATTTACTCATGAATCTGACTACACTTGTTGTTTGGTATGAGTTTCCAGTTCCAGTTCATAAGAATCACTTCTCGTAAATTGGGCTACATCGGTTGCCTAGTATTTGGTTCATAATAATCATTTGATAGTGAAATAGATTGTTTTTTATTCAATAAAAAGGTTTACTAAGATTGAACTACGATGGCTGTGTCGTATGCTTTCGATTCACTAAAAGAATTGGATCATAATATTAATTTGTTTGTAAAATGGACTACACTGTGTGGTATGTTTTCAATGTAAAAATAATAAAAACATTTTTTTTTTTAAAATTACTCTACACTTATTATTTAGTAGTCATACTCATGGTTTTCTTTTACTAAAAATATTCTGTTCATAAGAATCCTTTGTTTTGTGCTCAATGTTTTTGAAGAATCATTTGTTCGTGAACAAGACTACACTGGTTGCCTTGTGTGCTTTTGATTCACTAAAAAGAATCAGTTCACAAGAGTCAGTTGTAATTGAATTGGAGTCATTTATTCATTTAATCATGAGTCATTTAATCATGAATCATACTAATCTAGTTGATTTGGTCGATAAGTTTGTTCTTAGGATCTTAAGAATCAATACCAGGTTTCAAATGAAGATTAATCAGAAAAATCTATAATTTTTCCCGCCCCTACCAAGTTAATTTGCTGTAGTGTAAATGCACCTTCAGACAGAAGATTCATGAAGATCTGATGCACATTACACAGAAAAATGTCAAGAACTTCCTACTTTGAGAATTGAAACTGCTTCGTGGACTATACTAGACTAGATAATTCTAGCCATTTCTGGTCTTCCTTTAGAAGCCTAAGTTTATAAAAACCTGCAGGCCTTGCATCTCCACAGACAGGTCAGGGTGCAGCGCTTCAGGGACGTCACTCTCTGGGGTGATTAAAGGGACTGTGAGATAACAAACTCTTTATTTTGGAGTCTGCAGTCGGAGTTCACCCACAGTTCCCTGCTCACAAAAGAAAGGACAGGCGTGCTGCAGCCGCACACTAATAAAAGACTAAATTTAGCAAACAGATGCAGGAGTCCACCTTCACAGCACTGACACCAGAGACAAAATACTTCAATCAACAGCTCTCTTCCAGTGACCTCCGCGAGCCCCGGTATTATTTCATACTGCCATATCCATTTCAGACACGCAGAACACCATGAGAGAGAATGCATTTCCCTTTGAGAGCTGACGGAGAGTGTTTTTACAGGGTTCACACACACAGAAAGCATTTTATGGATGAGGTCTGGAGCAGAAAGACCTTTGACGGTGGCTTCCGCTGTGCTGCCCTCCGTAGGCCCGTTAGATCGGTTTCCACCCTGTTACTGCACTTCAAGATCACTTTTGCTACCAGCCATCTATAAAAACAGTAAGTCACATAATAAAAGTGAAAAAGTGCTAGAAGAAAACTAGTCTGAAAGTGTCTTTATCTTAAAAGTTTAGATTTGGTAAGATTTTTTGAAAGAAGTTTCTTCTGCTCACCATGGCTATACACCAATACAGGAAAAAAAAAACAGTTAACTTTTTAAAAAAACAGTTAAAAAAACCTTTGAGAGCTGACGGAGAGTGTTTTTACAGGGTTCACACACACAGAAAGCATTTTATGGATGAGGTCTGGAGCAGAAAGACCTTTGACGGTGGTTTCCGCTGTGCTGCCCTCCGTTGGCCCGTTAGATCGGTTTCCACCCTGTTACTGCACTTCAAGATCACTTTTGCTACCAGCCATCTATAAAAACAGTAAGTAACATAATAAAAGTGAAAAAGTGCTTGAAGAAAACTAGTCTGAAAGTGTCTTTATCTTAAAAGTTTAGATTTGGTAAGATTTTTTGAAAGAAGTTTCTTCTGCTCACCATGGCTATACACCAATACAGGAAAAAAAAAAACAGTTAACTTTAAAAAAAACCAGTTTGTTTTTTTTTGTGGAAAATTTGATAGTTTTTAGGATTCTGGGATTCCTTGATAAATAGAAAGTAAAATAAAAAAAGCATTTATTTGAAATAGAAATATTTTGTAACAATAAATGTATTTACTTTCATTTTATTTAATGCAGTAATCTTACTGACCGTAAACTGTAATTGCTTCATATTAGTTTAGTGAAATGTTTTAAATAAATTCATAAGCAATTTCAATTAATTCATAATCAATAGTCTTGGGACACTTGATATGAATCATATAATAAGTGACTTATTAAAAGTTTACATATCACAACATCCATCTGCTCTACTAAAACAGAATCAATCCTAAAAACCTGTCATCTGCTCAAGGAGAAAAACACGAAGGCCGCTTGGCTTCTAGTTGTCATTCATGCCCGCACTAAAATCTTTAGAAAAAAAATCAAATTAAGTGAATAGCAGCTCATAGACACCGCATTTAAAGAGTCAATTCCAACTGTTTTTTCCCCACTGTGTGGGTCTCTGCTGTCTGTACTGTCCTTTTCAGCCCTGTTACTGCATCCGTTTACTGCATTTCAAGTGTGTCTTTGCCACAAGACCTCATAAGTCACAAATAAAAGTTTAAATATCATAACTATCAGTGCCACTCAAAAATAAAACTAATTAAACAGCATCTCAAAGCCACCTCACTTAAAAAGTCATTTTCATCAGTTTTCCAATGTGTCTGTCTGATGGTCCGTAAGATGCCTTTTTTTTACCCTGTTACTGCATCTGTTTACCAGGTTATTCATGCATGAATCTGCCACAAAACATCTTTAGAAACAGACTAATTTAAGTCTTTTACCTTGGATATCACGAGAGCTATCAGAGAGAATAAAAGAAAAAAAGATATCATATTAAAAACAGAAAATGAATCATTAAAAGCCGTCGCGTGATCAAGGAGAAAGACACAGAGATGATCATGACTTCTAGCTGTTATTCCACAAGCTGAAATCTTTAGTAAAATCACATGAATTTAAACAGCATGTCAAAGATAATAATTTACAGAAATTAAGTAATTTACAGTGGTGCTTTCTACTGTGTGACTCTGCGGTGACAGGTGAGACAATTTTCAACCCTGTTACTGTGAACATGAACCACCAGAAAACCTATCGTTTAAATAAAAAACATTGTTCCTTTTTATTTAAAACAAGTCAGTGATACCCATTTAGACTTTCCACCGTGTGACTATCTTTTTCAACCCTGTTACTGCATCCATTTTCTGTCGTTTAAGCATAAACCACCACAAAACCTTCATAAACATTTTTAGGTTACCTATATGTAAAACAACAGCTACTAGAAAAAAAAAGTACTATTAAAAACTCTTCATCTGCTCGGGGGAAAGTGAAACAATGGCAGCCTTGGCTTCTCCTGTCATTTCCACACACTGAAATCTTTAGTAAAATCACATGAATTTAAACAGCGTGTCATAGATACCCATTTAGACAGTCATTTTCAGTGTTGCTTTCGACTATGGTACGCAAGATCTTTTTCAACCCTGTTACTGCATCTGTTTATTATCATTCAAGCATAACCACCACAAAACCTAGAAAAAAAAAACAGATATTGTTACTTTTATTAAAGCACTCTTTACATATCAAAACAGCTATCAACGGCACATAAAAAAAAAAAAAAAAAAAAACTAATACAACTAATGGTAAAAAGCTGTCATGTGCTTGAGGAGAAAGACACTGAGGCTGCCCTGGCTTCTAGTTGCCATTCACCTCCACATGTTGGTAGTTTTATTATAATCAAATGAATACAATAGCATCTCATAAATACCCCACTTAAAAAGTCATTTTCCTCCGGCTGCAACGTGTTTCGCTGTCCATCCCGGTGAGGCGTGAACGAGCAACATGTTTAATTCAGATGCAAAGCAATTTGCACGCAGCTCGTTCCCTCACACACACACTTTGTGAGGACACAAACATCAAAGTCTTCTGCCAATGGGATACTGACACACACACACACAGAAAAAAATCCTAGCAGAGGACACACGCCTCCCACTTATGACCTGGAGTTTCATTTACTGTACGCGAGAGTCGTTTCTCCATATTTATCCCGGGAAATCGTGACACTCTATTACAGCAAGGTCCAGATTCAGCTCTGGCAGGAGATCGGCTCGATGATAGAGAAAGTTATTACAAAGATTTCAGTCGTGGGGGCGGCCAGCCCCCAGTGTGGACGGTTATACCGGCCTGCAGCATCAGAAAAGAGCCCGGGGGATTAGAGAGAGCTAAGCGCTCACAAGGTCAACGATACGGGCAGGTGACAAATAAGAGGAACTCACAGCGAGGGGACAGTAACGCAAAAGCCATCATTCTTCACGATTAACATTCAAGGTACACAGCGGTGTGCTAATGGCTCGAAAATATACTACCGCTGTCTACACTTTTAAAAGGTCAGCGGTTGACCCCTACATGCTGAATATTGAGAGGAGGGAGGGTTAGCATGCTACTACCACCAATGACATTAAATGGACTGACTCCCACATACTACACACAAAAAGAGTGGTGCGCCATTCAGAACTGAATTAACAATGGCTTTTACATTGGGGGTCAGTTCCACAAATTGACCTGAGGTTGCAAACAAGATGCAGAATTGCAATTTTAATTTCAGTGTTAGGAAGTAGAATTCTGTCAAGACAGACAGATAGATGGACAGATGGAAAGATAGACCAAAGGATGGATAGACAGAAGGATAGACAAAAGAACAGATTGAAGAATGAAACGATGGACAGACAGATAGATCAATAATTTTTTACAGGAAGGACAAGTTAGTACATTTTGAGATTACAAAGCCAAAAAACAAAACAAAAAAACATGAATGAATTTTGATTTGGAAAGAGCATCCAGCATGAAACGACTATCGCACTGCTAGACTCCCACAGAGGGGCGGCAGTGGTGTCAGCATCCACCTCTGGATCTCCACAGGTCTAAAGCTCATCCTGTGGGCCTGCCCAGTTAAAAGGGTTCACAACCTCCACGTAATCCTCAGCACAAGCAGCTTCAGCTCAACACTGGTCTCTGTTTCACTCTGATAGCGGTGGAGATGAGTAGGTGATCACGGTGTGTGTGTGTGTGTGAGCGAGCCGAGGGGAATTCAATCTCCCTCGCAGGCACGAGCGGACAGGCAGGCGGATAGAACAGCGGCATCCCAGAATAACCCCGGAGGTATCCATGAATGAAATGACAGGATTACACAAGCATTCGAAATCCCACTGAGATCCCAGATAATGCTGTTTACCGCCGCGTGTCGCACCCGTGACGAGGGGAGGAGTCAAACTGTTTGGCTAATGAAAATATGGAAGAGCTTTTCAGAGTCGCCGAGCAGAAAATTCAAACCTGCAGGTCAAAAATGTTGGCGCAAGAGAGTCCGGTGCTTCGGTTATTTCCTCTGGAAATGTGCTAAATGAGGGCGGCTTCATGATAGCTTTACAAACACCAATAATCTGGAGTCAACGGAACCCATCGCTGACAGTAATTTGTGCTCATGCAAGACTCTAGTGCTGAGAATAAGACATCGTCAGGCCATAATTACTGAAAAATGCCAGTAACAGAAACCGTTCATTTAATATGAACACACGCAAAACAAAAACATATGTGAGACAGCGGAGCCAAGATACATCTGCGGAGAAGACAAAATGTGCGTGGGTGTGTTTCTATCAGTTTGCCAACAGACTGAAGCCACTGTTTATATTTCTACTTTTACCATGTTATTACTTTCTGTTGGTGTTTCGGACATGGTATCATGGAAAAACACTTGCACTTAGAAAAAAGTACCATTGTACATTTTTCACATTGTAAAATGTGTTGTCCTTCCATGAAAGACTCAAAAAGATGTCAGTTTGTTGACAAATAGATGTTAATAACCACATTAGCACAATGCTAATCTGTGGAATCTATGCCCGACTATCACATCCTGAGGGCAAGAACTGGGATCTCATCAAACAGAACAGGAAGCTGAGAAAATGTCTTTATGTCAGCTGTGATTTTTCAGAAAATAAAAAACAAATCTTTAAGTCTTTTCCTAGATGTTAACAAAAAGTTAAAACATGAAATATATGTTAAACTATCGCTTCCTGCCAACCAATAGGAAGTCATCAAATGAAGAAGTAGAGCGACAAATTGAGGTAAATTCTTGGTGTCACTGATGGCTTCCGTTTTGCCACCTTTCAGGAAATAACAGCTTCGATTTCTCAACATTTTAGCATTAAACATGACCTTTTACATCCATTTGCCAAAAACTGGAGTCATACAAGTATTTATTTGAAGGGTATAGTGTAGGGCAAATCTCCCCTGACTTCAGGAATGCCACTCAACTTCCTGTTGAGCATGATGATTTCCGATTGGACCCCTGTCAGGAAGTGATAGTTTAGCATTTTCTTTCTGACTGAAATGAATGTATTTACATTCTCCCTGGTAACGCTATATATTTGTCCTAAACGCTCTATTGCCAGAGGGATGATTTCTGTACAATAAACCTCAATGGTTCTGAACCACTCAGACATAGAGGTAATAACAGCCTCTCATAACAGCCCATGGAATGCAGCAACTGGAGAAATGCAGTCATGTAAGCGCCCAGACAGTGTCTGCAGAGAACAGACTTCTCACTCGGACTGAACCAGAAGCCACAGCAAAAACAGAACCTGGTCCTGATCCAGAGGGACTTTCTACTCTCTCCAGCTGCAGATGTTTCCCATCACAAACTCTGGCTGAGAGGGAGGAAAACAAACAGCAGAATGTGACTGAAGCCTAGAACACACTAGGACAAGACCCTTTCATGACGTTAAATCAATATGATCAACATACATAATACATAATCTTGATTTTAAGATTGCGATTTCTTGGCGCGATTGTTATTCTAAATAAAAATGGAAAAGTCCAAATTATTTTATCAATATGCCTCTGAAACAACTTTGTTGCCCTTGTTTTTTTAACCTCTCTCCAAATATTTAGTCTTTTCTGGTAATAAATAAATACACCTATTATTCATAAATAAATAAATACATTTTTATTACAATTAATTTAAATGAATATATTATCTTAAAAAATTGCAATAAAACAAATGACCAAACAATGAAATCTCATTGAATAATATTTATATAATAAATTAAATTCCTATTTGAGAAATAGATAATAAATACATATTTATTCAAAACATTTAAATAAATATATTATTCAAAATAAATAAATTCACAAATTCAAAAATTAAATATTTATAATAAATATTTTAAAATAAATACATACTGTACATAAAGTTACAATCCATTTAAATCGCAAATAATAAAATATACTCTACATTATTCTATGATATATATATAAATTTCATAATCATTTTTTTTTATTTTTGAGGAATACTGCAGCTTATTAATAGTAATAGCACAAATATTGATTATTAGCTCTATTACTTATAATATTATAATTAAATTGTTAATTATTATTAAATTATATACAATTTTGTCTAAAAAACCCATTAAGCTTAAATACAGCTTTTTAAATACTGGTATTATTGAATTATTAATGTGTTTCAGTTTAATTGAGTGCAAGAGCCAGCAAAAGCAATTTTTATATCAAAAGAGGGAAAAATAAGCAACCACAATTAAACATACGATAATGATAATAACAAATACTTTTTAAAAAATCTGGATTTTTATCTAATAACCAATATGGTACCAATATATTGTGCATCCCACTCAGTCTCTGATCAGCCATGGAGAGCATACAAACCTTAAATGTGCAGAAATATACAGAGGAAATTAGTAAATTCCAGCTAGAGAGTATGTCTCCCTTGACTTTGACATGAAAGTTCTGTGCCGCAGCTCTAGGCCGTCAACAGATGATTTTAGAACAGCTCAGCAATGTCCTTTTGTTTCAGCGGTATAAAAACACAAACCTTTCCATTTTCATGTCCCTGAATATTGCTGATCTGAGAGGAAGCCATTTACAGCTACAGGATCTGGATTATGTAAAGGATATAGAGCGGTGAAAAAAATCCTCTCAGCTTCCACTGGAAGACTGTCACTTCACAAGCACAAAAAACACACAGAGCAGGAGATTAACCGTCAGCAGAAGAGCCGTTTTCAAGCTCTGGCCTCAAAACTCAATGTCCAGAGCTTTACTTTAGTAGAAAAGCTTGTCCTTGTCTTAAAACGCTTTAATACCGTACTTACTTCAGATTCAGACAAATTCAAAGGACCAGCATTAAAGCCCGACCGATATTTGTTTTTTGAGGGCTGATGGTGATACTGTTATAAGGAAGTAAAGAAAATGCAGATAACGATATATTGGATGCTATTCTTTGTGCATATTATAGTACAGTACTGGTCAAAAGTTTGGACACTTTCCCATTTGTATGTCCAAACTTTTCACTGGTACTACTGTATATGAAAAATGCAATACTGTATATACATAAACAGAATATATATATATATATATACAGTACAGACCAAAAGTTTGGACAGACCTTCTCATTCTCAAGAGTTTTCTTTATTTTCATGACTATGAAAATTGTAGATTCACACTGAAGGCATCAAAACTATGAATGAACACATGTGGAATTATATATGGAATTATATGCATAACAAAAAAGTGTGAAACAACTGAAAATATGTCATATTCTAGGTTCTTCAAAGTAGCCACCTTTTGCTTTGATTACTGCTTTGCACACTCTTGGCATTCTCTTGATGAGCTTCAAGAGGTAGTCACCTGAAATGGTCTTCCAACAGTCTTGAAGGAGTTCCCCGAGAGATGCTTAGCACTTGTTGGCCCTTTTGCCTTCTGTCTGCGGTCCAGCTCACCCCTAAACCATCTCGATTGGGTTCAGGTCCGGTGACTGTGGAGGCCAGGTCATCTGGCGCAGCACCCCATCACTCTCCTTCTTGCTCAAATAGCCCTTGATGCCTTCAGTGTGAATCTACAATTTTCATAGTCATGAAAATAAAGAAAACTCTTTGAATGAGAAGGTGTGTCCAAACTTTTGGTCTGTACTATATATATATATGTATATATACACACACACACACACACACACACACACACACACACACACAAACACTTATAATGAAGTGACAAAGATATGGAGCCAGGGAATTTAAATCTCAACCAAATTCGGGGGGATCCCTTTCAGCCCCCTCTCGAACCGCATGTAACTCCCAGACTCCGGGGACTATCGAAGCGGGGGTGGTCTCATTTGAAAGGGGTCCTCGAGATGTACAGTCAATTCAGTGTTCGAGAGTTCTCCTCGAGTTGAAGGGATCCCCTCAATTTGGTGCATTTCCACCAAGCCGTTATGGAGATAAGGCCGTTCAAATTTTTTATGGTATTTCATTCACTTAAGATTTAAACCATTTCATCCAGATCGCCAGTAGCAAACAACGCTACAACTGCTGGACAAATGACATAATTACACCATTTACAAGCATTTTATCTGCGTTTTATGTTCTGTAAAAAAAATAAAAAATAATTCATATTGGTGACATATTTATGGCATACACGCCGATATCAATATATCTGCGACAGGCTTATATCGGCCGATAAAATCGGCAAAACAATATATCGGTCTGGCTCTAGTAAACAGCATAAGCCACACAGTTTGTTAATTAAGATGCCGTATTGATTTTGATGAGGCTGTACAGTCGGTTCAATAGGTTTTCTTAGGTCACAACTATTTTTCACAACCAGTGTCTTCAGGAGCTTCACAACAGAAAAAAAAAAATCAACAGAATAAGCTTTTTTCAGAAGCCACAAACAAAGTATTAAACTTTAGCATTTAATATATTAGCATTTAGCAATGTACACTTGATTGAAACATAAGCATATACAAACTAAATATTTACATAAGCCTTTAAGCAGGAGTAATGGCTGAATTAATTGGCAGATCTAAAACAACGCGTCACCCTGTTTGTTAATGCCACAGAATGCAATTTATCCAAAGAAACAAAGAAACATTGATTAAAATGAATATACAGTTTTTATACATCAGTTTTTCCAGTTCCTAAATATTTAAATAGATTTAAATAAACTATTTAGACATTTTTCCATACATACAGTATGTAGCTATAATAATTAGATTATTTATGCACCATTTTTTTTTAAAGAAAATTTAATTTATTACCCTTTTAAAAAATCATGGAGGAATAAATGAGTTAAAATGATTTTACTTCGGTTTACTGCATTGGTATATATTAATTACTTCTGATATTTATTTTTTAAATTAAAAAAAGAAATTCAGGCATACAGGAAACTGAATTTATTACCATTTATAGTTTTAACAAAAGGTATAAATAAAAATAACAAACATAACTTTCAAATTTATTCTATTAGTATGCATTACTTGTTCCTGATAGTTCTTAAAAAGAATAACAATTTTAACAAATGTCAGTTTTTCCAGTTTATTCTATTTAATTGTCCCTGATACAGCCCTGAATATTTATTATTTAAATATTTCAATAAACTATTTAGACATATAATCTATATATATATATATATCAATAATAATTTGATTATATGCATCATTTTTTCAATGGAAGTTGAATTTATTACCATTAACACTTGTCTGTATTATTATTTATTGCTTCTGATTTATGTTTGATACAGTTCAATATACAGTTATTCATATTTCCATATTTTTCGAATGAAATTTCAATTTATTACCATTTACAGAGTCATAAAGCAATGGTAACAAGATAAACTGATATGTATTTATCCCACACTGCTTCTGTTTACGAAGGCTTCTTATTTAATCAATAAAGGTAAAATGTAATATTTTATGACTTACTAGCTAAATTCTGCCTTACAAACTAACAGAGCAACCAAATTAGATACAAACCCGTAGCGGCTAAAACCTTACTGCGATCTTTACAACCAGATTTAAATAAAACCTTATACATATCAAAGCCAGAATATTATAGATGCTCAAATATGGGCTTTTTTTTATGGACCACCTGGAAACGGCCCCACAACACACTTCCAGTTGTGTTGGTGTTTTTTTGCCCATGTAAACCCCACTTATTTTATCTTCAGAGAAAGGAAAAAATTGTGTTGTTGTTCTCGTTGAGTGTTCTTGCAAAACTGTGGACATTAAAGTGTCAGTCTCATAATCAAATTCAAGCATATCGAATCTCTCCCCCAATTAAATTTTCCTTGAGCTGCAACAGAATCATTCTGAGAAGTGCTAAAAGCTCAGGTAAGGTCTGGATGTGAGCCCTACCATCTGCTTCATCAGAATCGCAGAGCACACCACCAAAACTTTGACACTCATGATGTTAATTCAGAAGTGACAGTTTGACTGTTGCTCGTGCTTGCTAGGTATTACACAGTTATATCGCTTTGCTCTCAAACTGACAAATCTGTCCTCGCTGAAGCATCCTTCCGGCTAGCGGCAAGGCGCTTAGCATACACGGCAGCTTGGAGGAGGAGCCGGTCGCCCACTGGTCGGATCCGGTCCTGCCGCGCCCTGGCACAGCCACTCGTGGCCCATCCTGCCATAACAGCTTGGATAGTCGCAGGGGGTGATGGGATACTGGAGGGCCTGGACTTCGTGTCGGGACTGGGGGGGGGGGGGGGGCGGAGTTGTTTTCATAGCATCCGTCCTGCAGAGCACACAGTTGTAGACGAAAAACTGCAACAGCTCATGACGACCCTCGGACTGTAGAGCTAGAAGGTGTTTTCTTACAAAACTGAACCATGGTAACCTTAGATTCGGTTAAAGCGCCATACTTAATATAGTTATTACTCTTAGCAATTATACTTGTGATTGACAATAAAACAGGCAAGAAATCCCACACTCAAGGGTAAGAACAGTAAGAAACCACCTAGCAACCACTTGGCAACAGTGCAGTAATGTGCTAAAAACCACATAAAAACACATAAAAGCAATTCGAGTTTAACAACATGGCAGCAACTAAAACAGACACGATGTGAATACAATCATGGTAACATAAATAGAAATACAGGGAAAAGCTGGAACTACACTAAAATATATTCTTTGACTCCAAAGCTAAACTAAACTGAAATAAAAAAATCTGAAGTCAGAAAAAAATATATAGAATTGAGGGGGGGGGGGATTCTAAAATAAGATAAAAATAAATATAAAATAAAATTAACAACTGAAAACTGAAAAAACTGACTAAATTAAAATACTAAGCTAAAATAATAAGCCTTACAATACTAAAACTTCTAAATATATATATATATATATATATATATATATAACAATTTATTACAATAAAATAGAGATAACTTAACTACAGTTAGCTAAACCCGTCACCAAAATTGCATATAAAATTTGAGCTAACAGAAATAAAAATAAAAATGCTTGGAGTAACTGTGGGATTTAACATGAAAATATGGTTACCATGGTATATCGTTTTTAAAAAAATTTAATAACTACAGCAATCATGAGTGCAATTAATATTCATACACAGCTAGCAGAAAATCTGTTAAATGAGGTGAGGCCAGCTGACACAGTCACTGATCAGGGGTCATAGCATGATAGAAATTGGTTCATAATGCAAGAAAATTGGATTAATTGCATTCAAAAGGTTTCGTGTCACAATAACCTTCATGGATACATTTGACAGCACATATTACCCATAAACGAAACCATTTTCACTCAGGTAACCTGAACAAACTTCAGAGTTGGTCTCTGGGCTGCAACTACAAACCATGTTTTTCATGAACAATATCAGGCGTTGGGACATTATTCATTTTTATAACCACCGACAATGATTTGGTTCCCTTTCTTGCACTCAAATGAAGTGATAAAAACCGCTCTATTAGGCCCTGAATAAATGAGGAATGGTAATATTCATTCTGGTTTTGCTTGGGGCTGAATCGTCATTCACCAATTACCCGAACAGCAGGACGAGGAGCCCGCTGGGAACGGGGGTTCACCTGTCATGAAAAAGGAAAAAACCTGTGAACGGTTTTCTGTAGGTACGAGAGCTGCGACTGACAGCAGGAGGAAACCAGGACTGCATCAAGCTCTGTGCAAAAATAATGGAGGAACAAAGACATGGGGTGGGGTACATGCTTTTAAATCTATGAAGCAGGTTTCACATGCTTGTGAAATTAAATGCTTCTGCATCTGAAGCGAAGCTTACCGCATCATAATTTTATGCTACAGAACAGTACGTCTACAAAACAAGAGTTTATTTAAGCCTGTTACTGTTATAATGCATTTAAACAGATTTACATGTCCTAAATGGGCACAAAACAACATTTCGATTGACAAGTAGGTCATCTGTCCACATTATAATACAAAAATATTGCAAAATGCAACAAAGTATATTGTTTAATATACAGTATGTGGAGTGGAACTCTGGACCAATGAGATTCTGCTGTGGGCGGGGCTACACAGTGAGGCAGCCTATAGAAATAGAACCCAACTGGTCACTAAAACATCCTCTTGTGGATTCATGTGACAAAAATTCAGGTTAGAATGAAAGAGATGGCATTTAAAATTGCTCCGTCACAGTGCTGGACTGGTACTAAAGGAAAAATGGGATCCTCTCAAAGAGCTTATGTCAGGGAGACAAGTTTGGATCGGTTCAAGAATGCCAGAGAGACGCCAGAAAACTTTTGCAACAGTTTAAATCGGCAAACAAAAGCGAAAAGAGATGGTTGGCATTACATTATCATAACCAGTTGCAGCGTGGCAAATTTTCTGAGCCAAGTGTTTTCTATCTACATTGAAAATGAAAAATCTGAGACAAGCAACAAAATCACAAATTATCAGAAAATATTTGATGTTTTATTTAAGTTTAATCAAATAAATTAATTATGTTCCAAACCATAAAATGTCATGTTGTACTTCACTACAGTGTACTAAAGTATAACAAATAGAGTACAATGCAAATATTACATGAAACAATTATTTCAATTATTTGCCAAGGCAATATATTTTTTATATATATATATTTTAGATTAGGTGGAAGTACTACAATTACAATGTTTAAGCTTTAGTAATTTTGTTATATACTTTTGCTAATTTTATTGCTTTGTCATTTTAATTATTATTTTAGAATTTTAATATTATTTATATAGCATATATTTTAAAATTTTTATTAACTTTTATATTTACCGTTTTAATTTTAATTCATTTAATTTCATTAATTTTGCTAAAGTAATACTGCTTCAGTATTTGGGAAAAAAAACTCAGATCAACATTAACCCTTGTCTGTTTTTCACTTTGTGCCTATTAAGACTTAAATCACTGGAAGTCGACAAATCGAAGTCAATAAATGTCATTTGTAACACATTTTGCAGAATATTTACTATAAAAAAAACATGTAGGGCAGAACCTAAGAGTGGGAAAATGCATTAAGACAGTAAACAGGGTCAATTTTGATTTGATTTGTTGACATTTTAAACCCTTAAATATGAAAAATATGAGATGGTCTAAAAGGGGAAAATACTGGGTACCTTTTCTATTTCACATCCACCGTGTCATTGCTTACATGTTGGACCGCACAGCTAGAGGTTTTTGAGATTCATACCCAGTGTTTTTGGGGCCGGCGTCAAAGCTGCACAGTGATTTTTCTAGGCCGTAGGGAAAAATAAAAGAATATAAAACTAAGAGATTGAGTGAGAGATGTGCTGTTTCCCTCAGGATGTGACAGCCAAACAATAGCAGCAAGAAATGCCTTAACGAGGAGAGAGAGAGAAACGGTGAGAAAGAGAGTCACGGAAAGAGCGACTCGGCTAATTACAGTGCACCTCATTTCTCTGACCCCCTCTCAATTTGTGTCTCTCTCACTCTCCCCGTGTTGGAGAAATGCAGCCAGAGGAGACTTTACACTGGCAGCACTACAACAAGTCTGTGGAAATCACTCAAGCACAGTAACAGAAAGAAGCTAACTAAAATTAGCACCAATACTTATCCAACTACATTTTTTCAGTAGCTTAGATCTTTTCACAATAAATGTCGCCTTTCAAGCAGGTCACTTTTTCCCATGAGTACTAGCACCTAAAAACCGTATTCCACAATTTTTTGATGCTATATATAATTCCCACAACTTTACATCAATGCAAACTGATGCCGTAATCAAATGCAATGGGAAAACTGATTCATTTTAGTGAATCTGTTCATTTAGATGGTTCACTAAAACCTAATCATAGTCTGTATAATTTATACGATTTTTTTTAAAGTCTCAATTTATCAAGAATTGTGCCGCTCTATTTTGCACACAAACAGCTCTTAATTGAGTCAAGTTTGTATGTAGCCTGAATGTTTTGCAAAAAGAGACAGAATAAATATGTTTGATATCTAATTGTTTGATTAATTTATTAACCACATTGAAATCAAAACTGGGAATCGATAAGAATCGGAATTGATAAGCAAAATCGGAATTAATAAAATTCTAATGATACCCAACCCTATTTAGAAGAATTGAAATATAGCAGATGATAGCAGAGATCATTTTAAGGTGCTTTTACTTCAATCCCTATTTATTAAAGATGCTTAAAAAGCAGCCAGCATAGTCATTAAAATTTCTTTCAAAGTATTTTTATGTTCCACTGCAGAAAAAAATAAAATCACATGGGTTTTTACCAACACCTATTCAACATTTTTGGGAGAACTACTTCTTTAACTAGCTTGTAGCTTGGCAAGCTCCAGTTTCAAACTAGCTTCCCAACATTGCCAAATCCCACACACCCCTGAATGTGTGTGTTTGGAAGACAAATGGAAAAGCTAGGTGGAAAACAACTCAGAGAGAGAAACGCTGCTAAACATCAAAACAGTAAAACACATAAATGAAGCCAAAGTTGGGGTCGGTTTCAGCAGCCTATATTTTCCTCACATATCAGCAAGTTTGCCAACTGAGAGCATAAAATTAGCATTTCAATACCTCCAAGAGATATTCATTACAAAAGGCTGAAACCTACTATCACTTCTCATTTTTATAACCCTCTCTTTCATTCTTCTGCGCTCTGTCTCTTTGATAAGCGCGTGGAAAAGAGGGGGCGTGTGGAAGAGCAGAGCTGGAAGGGAAATGTTTAGGAGAACAAGCGGCACTTTGTTGAAGGGGTTCTGCAGTTTTGCTGACTCACGTAACGATATCAGCTGACTATCAAACACAAATTGGCTGGAAAATATCATTACAATGAAACTACTTTAAAAATGAAAATCTAAAGCGGACTGATTCAATGAGTTTATGTCATTGAGAACTTTGAGCTGAGAGTGATTTCTTGATAGCAATTCGACGGCTGAATATCAACAGACTATTCGGATTTAACTTTTTGCCTGCGAAATGAAACCGTAATGTCTGAAATGTGAGTGCCGGAAGGCTGGGATACAAAACACGACTTGCAAAACTTTTAAAACACTAGAAAACATGCACTTCCGACTTTATAAAATAGTTGCAGGGGAATAACTTGCCATCATACCCTAAACAACTGAGGATCATACACTACCAGACTTTAAAGTTGTTCTGATCACAACAAACTCTTAAGAAACACGTGCCTTGTTGCTAGGAGACACGTGACAAACAAAAACCATGTGTTCTAAAATCTGCTCAGAATATCAGTGTTATATATAATATCAGATATCCTCCAACAAGATGGAATCAAAGTCTGAAGCTAAAAAAATCTGAGTTTGTTACCATCATAAACTACATGATTCTCTATGAAATCTGTCAAATCAAATCTGCAGACTGGCTCTGATTTTCGCACAATTAGCAAGACTGTAAATTGGGAGGACAAATCAGGGCAAACTCATGTGGTGTATCCCAGTCTATAATTGTTAGATGTTCCTACTCTGACTGTATAAGGCAGCAAATCAATGTCTGCATTTCCACTGGACGCAAGTGAAAAAATTAAAAAATACAAACAAAGCTTGCTTTCAGACTTGGTTCCTGCAAATATGCATCATCAACGTGAGTATGCCTCGGCAGCTGTTCGCAACATGAACTACATAATGATTTAGTTTAAAAGCTGACATTTGCACTGTTTTATTCATGTGTTTGCAGAGTCGGATATATCACAAAAAATGTACACATAGGCTACACAGAGAGAGAAAGAATGGCACTTTTGGCGATGAATTGCAAGAGACGTGAAAAGAGTGAAGGCAAATATATTCAGATGAGAACTAGGCTACTCTTTAATATGACTAGGAGCACGGATGCATATTTTAATAATTAAATTATGACATTTAAGATTGATTGCGTTCATATCAATCTTTTCATGCAGAACCAAATGAACCGAACTCTGACAAATGGACTCTTTGGTCTGCGTCAAAATCTCTAGTACGTAAGCACTGTAAATAAAGTTTACAGTGTTTGACTCTAGTTGTCTTATTTTGAATCGCCGCTTTCTGGTGAATATTATGAAAGAGTCTGAGCAGATTCAGGGGTGATTCAGGGCAGAGCAGAGCAGATTCAGGGGTGCAGGAGTGCGTTTGCCATTTAATAGCTTGTATTTGTGTGTGTTTCTCTTCTGAGGTGAAACACAGTAGAGACTGGCGCTTCTTTCACACACAGTGCTGGCAGCTCCACCAATTAGCTGCTCTCTACCCTCACACACACACACAAAGTCCTGACCCTGGCTTCATTAGAGCAGAGGGTCATTGTGACGAGACCCCTCACACACACACTTTTCAGTGGCAGGTCTGACGTTTTGGCGGGAGGTGAACAGCCACACACACACACACACACACTTTACGCAACAGGTGCAGTGGACCACAGCCATACAACCAATACACAGATGGAATGAGAAATGAGGAGAATGAGAAGAGTTGGGATGAGAAAACAAGACCCCAGAAACAAAGACAAGAGAGGAGAAGAGTGAAAGAATGTTGAGAAGAGAAAAAGAGAGAAAACTAGAGATTGATGAGGGGGTTGATGAGTCAAAAGATGAGAAAATGAGAAGAGGGAGGAGCTTAGATGAGATGACCAAACAACTGAGAAGAGAAGAGGTAAGACTAGACCAGAAAAGGGATTAGAAATCAAGAGATGAGACGAGATGACATGATGAAAGGAGATAAGATAAATGAATGAGAAGTGAATGAGACTCCCGAATAACAGAATGAGATGACTGGATTGAGAAAAGACGAGCCGAGATCAGACGAGATGAGAACATGAGAAGCTAATCAGGGTGAGGACCAAAGAGATGGGATGAGAAGAGAATGAGAGATGCAACTCGTCCTCTGGCAGGAGCGTTAGTGCTGGACCGAGTGTGTGTGTGTGTGTGAGAGAGAGAGAGAGAGAGAGAGAGAGAGAGAGAGAGAGAGAGAGAATGGAGGAGGTTTATTATGGAAGGCTTAATTAGTCCCAGCATTAGAGTATTCACATACCAGAAATAGACAAAAACATCTGATTAGCATTCACAATTTTCTTTTGAAGATTTCTGAGAGCGTGTGACGCTGTCTGGAGATTTGTGATCACGTGCTGTGTGTGTGTGTGTGTGTGTTCGTCACACGGCTGGTGTTTGTAACCAAATCTCTGTTCTGTTCCAGTGAGGGTTGAGATGAGAGCTCATCTCCCATTACACTTTCATTCCGCGATCAATCCCTACAGCTGGAAACAATCACGCACACACACACTCGCAGCACATCTGAGCTGTTCTTAGTGCATTTGAGTGTTAGTAATTGAACAATGATGTGTGAGAGCGTGTGTGTGACTGACCAGCGATCACATGCGCCCTCAAACAAGACCTACACGACCACCGCTGACATTCATCTGAAGACAGAAGATTAGAGAAGAGAAAAAAAGGCCAAAAAAGATGAGACTGGAGAAGAAGACCGAAAACCAGAGCTGTGACAAAATGAAGACATGAGAAAAGCAACAAGATGAGAAAACAAGAGAAAAAAATGAGAGATAAGAAAGGGAGAAGAGAACATGAGATGTTAAAACAATGAGGAGAATAATGAGAGTGACGAGAAAATAAAGAAATGAAATGAGAAAAAACATGAGGCCAGAAGACCACAAAGTAGAAAATGATGAGTGAAAACGAGAAAACAATAAGATGAGACAAGAGAAAAAAAACAAGATAAGATGAGACGTGAAAACAGGAACAAACATTGAGAGTTGAGTCGACTGAGAATCGAGTTCTCAGTAAGGTGAGATGAGAAAAACAGAAAAGACAAGATGATGACAAACTGGCAAAACAAGAGAGCAGAGCATCTTTTCACAGAGATGAAATTATATGAGACTGGGAAAAGAAGAGATGAGACCTTAAAGAAGAAGAAATGAGACTAGAAAGACAAGCTGTGTCAAAACGAGCAGAGACGAGCAAGATATTAGAAAAGTGTCAAGGCAAGAAAATAAAAGATGAGAAGAACAGACAAGATAAATGAGTAAAATGAGAGAAGTAGGAAAAGAGATAAGATGAAATGAGACAATGAAAAAAACGAAGGAATGAGACAAATGAGAAACAAGGAGCAAAAAGAAACAGTTCTTGAGAAAAAGATGAGACGAGAATAGAAAAGATGAGAAAAACAGAGACAAAACAAGATGAGATGTGAAAACCAAAAGACAGAGAGATGAGAGGAACAATACGCATGAGACAAGAAACTTACAGAGATGAAGCAGCAAAAAGACGACAACAAAAGACATTATGAGAAAAAAATGATAATGTGATAAGAAATGTAAGAAGTGAAGAGAGACAAGAAGAAATAGATTTAAAAAATGATAATGAGACCCAAGGCGAGAAATTATAAGCATTGTGACACACGATAAGAAAAGAAGAGAGCATAATAAGAGACAACAAGAGCAGAAGTGAGATGATAAACAATGTGAAGATAACAAGACGAGATTGGACAACAAGCCAGAGGTAAGGAGACGAGCAACGTAACATAAGAGACGAACGTGAGATGCGATATGACAAAAGTATAGCAGATGATGAGAGACCAGATGGGATGAGAATGAGAGATGAGACGAGACAAGAGCGACCGAAGGAGCCAAAGCGGAGCAGATGGAGAGAAGTAAAGTAGAAATGGAGAACGGCAGCTCGGTCTCACTCATCTGCTGCTAGTGGTTTATTGATCGCAGACAGCGAGTCTCAAAGTAATTTATCACCAGCTCCTCAAGCCCCCGTATGTGTGTGTGAGGGAGATAACTCCTGCGATAGCGGCCATAGCATCCATTATTCCTCACAATGGGCTGTGCCTGGACTTGCCCGACAGCTTGACACACACACACACACACACACACTCGCTCCCCCCGACACAACGACAAACGGCCTCTTTCTGAAAATAATAAATAAATAACAGCACGTATTGTTTCCCAGGCTTGGCCGAACAGCGAGAGCGAAGCTGCTCCACTGCTGATAGCGAAGCAGAAGCCTGAAATACGGCCAGAACGCTGGAAAGTGCTGAGGCTGTGTGTGTTTTTTTTACACGCTCAGGTTATAGTACATCATATTAAGCCAAGCTTGCTGAGACAAAGAAGGATTAAAGTTACAAAGGAAACATGTCAAAATGCACTTGATTTGCTTTCTTAATACACGTACCTGGTCTTAATGTGAATGATTCATTGGTGCACATTCTTCCAAAGAATCTAGATGTCTTCGTAATCTTTCATTACAATCTAACAACTTGCTCCGCCTCTGAAAAGACTTTAACAGGCATAATGTCAGTGCTTTAAATGGGCCAGTACGCACCGGTACGCAGTACCAACACTTCAATACCTTAGTCTTTAGTTTACTGCCTCTTTTTTGTGCACACCAGCATTTCTCACATGTTGCTGGTACTGAGTCAAAGCATCAGTGTCTGGGTGTTTTATAATGTATGCCAGCTGAAGGTGTTTTAGATTATGCGCAGGTCAGTGGTTTAGTTATTCTGAATGGATTCGTATAGTAGCGTACAGTCAGGTTACATCAAAGGAATAAATTAATTTGTACAATATCTTCAGATAAATTGAAATAATATTTCAGATATTACTGTTTTTTACTGTATTTTTTTTTATCAAATAAATGCAGCCTTAATGAGCATACGAGACTTTGTTCAAAAACTTCTGGCTTAAATCTAGTATGTATAAGCCACTTTCCAAAGCCAAAACAATTCACTTGGAAATTCATCACAATCAAGACGTAAACACATTTAATGAAGCATGTGTGGCATGTTCCAGGTTAAACCATAATACCCAGTAAAAAAAAAATCATTAACTAAACCAAGACCCACCCACATAAGATTTGATTGGCTCTTGGATTTCAAGGTTTTGAGATTAATGGTTACGATTATTTCCCCACATGTGCCAGCTTGATTAATGTCAATGGGTAAAAAAGTCATTTCAGAGGCTGATATGGTCATTTCTAGTTTAGAAATCAGAGAACCTGATAAATAAATGTACAACAAGACCAAAGACATGAACAAAAAAGAAAGCAAATAGGGTCCTCTTAAGGAAGAAACCTGATTTCAGTCACTTTAGAAAGGCAGTTTAGCATGCTGTCATCCTCCACTAGGCTGACTAATCAAACCCACAGCTCAATGCTGAGAGAGCCAGTAAGGATGATTGAATGAGAGGAGGGGAAACGATAAACATTTGAAGCAATCAGACACATTCTCATTTTCCTTCCAGCAGCTCTTCCCGCTGGAAACCAGAAGCCTGATGTGTGTCAGGATGAATAAAGGACATGCTGGAACCTAACCAAGTGCTGCATAGCCATTTCAACTAGAAACACTGGACGGCCACCAAGCCATGGCTCATCTGCCTATAAGATGAAGAGCACATCTGAAAACAACCATATTCCTACCTTACAGACTGCCGCCCCAGAGGAAGATGAGTGGGAAAATCTAGAAAAAAAAAATGTCTTAATCAGTATTTGTCTTGCTTTCCAGTACAAATGTCTAAACATCAGGATAAATTTACTTTAGAAGCAAGACTGCATTGGATATTAAGATTTAATTCAAGATATACTCTCTTAAAAATAGTTTAGTTTGTCTTACCCCAATGGCAAACTCATTTTAAGCATAAACCTGCTTGCAAAAATTGGATCGTTCAACTGATAATGAATATTTGGACATTATTTATTCACCATAATATTTTTTAGTGAACTGCCCCTTCAATATCTTCCGCAATTTTGCTTCTCAAGTAAATTTATCTTGCCAAACAATGAGATAAATGAAGGAAAGAGAGAGATATGTGAAAACAGATAAATACAGGGTAAAACGAATCAAGAAAAAAAGTTCTCTCACGCCATATGCGCCATTGATTTCCTATTCTCTCGGAAACATTTAATGAGCTTAAGCAGAGAAGGAGAGATTGAGGGAGAGAGAAAGAGACAAGGAAGAAAACAGATAACACAGAAATTTTCCTGAGAGAGCAAATCATTCAGGAAGACAAGAAGGTGCTAAGCAGAGGAACAGGTGTTGGATGTGATGATTCCCACACTGGTATCGAAGCCAAAACCAGCGGGAGTCCGTCAATAAGGAGCAAAGCTAGACCACATCTGTCTGCAAGTCATTCCCAGAGGGTCAACAAATCTCGCAACAATGGAGAATGAATAGAGCTAGAGGAATATGACTCTTTAAATATTTAGGTGAGGGATTTGCTAAGAATTAATTGCACCTGCTAACAACATCAACACACAATCTGTTGTTTTTGCACCCAGTACACTAAAAGAAATTTCACTAATCAGTTACGGCACAAACACATAAAAAAAGTGAAAAATGCAACTTGAAAGATGCAATTCCACCCTTTCCAGGCCAGTATCTGGTTAAACTAGAATAAACAGGTTAAACTTCTTGAACTAAACTTTTTAGTGAACTGACCCTTTGTCTCACTCAGTGTAAGCATGGTTTTAGATTTCAATGTTTCCATAAAACAAAAACAACGCAGAAAATCATTACAAGTCCGCTGATGCCCTAATCGAGGACCCGCCAAGAGCTTGTTTTAGCAGTGAAAACGATTTAAAATGTTGAAGAGCCATTAGAGAGGCAGATTGTGAGTAATGTGAGATTCAAGCATTCACCCAAACGCCGCCCCATTAGCTCCAGCAGTGCAACAATATGAAATCTGCGGTACATGCAGCCATTATGGTGTCCCTCAGGGCTCGGTATTGGGCCCAGTGCTGGATTTCAGTGATGTGCAGTACTGCTTCATCCTTTGATTTGCAGCCCCAGTGAAACCGCAGCCATGTCGCACTAAACGTTATCAATCAGCTAACAGCAGCCTGTTTAAAATCACTCAAGGCTCAAATGGTATTAAAAGCTGCCAATGCAAATGGTAAACAAATACAGTTTCAACTTATCCCTTATCTACAAGCGTCAAGCTGTCTAAAGCAGATTCAACCAGGGGTGGGCAGTGTGAACAATTTTAGTGTACAAGTAATTATATACTACATAATCAATTTGCTCACTACAATTCAAAAGTTTGTTTATATAAATTTTTCTTTTTATTAAGTAAAGATGTGACAGTAAATACATTAATACTTCTACGTAAGATTTATATTTAAAATAAATGCTGTTCTTCAGAAATTTCTATTAATTAAATACTCCTGAAAAAAATTAATTGCACATAAATATGAAGCAGCACAACTGTTTTCAACATTGTAGGAAATCAGCATATTAGAATGATTTCTGTGACACTGAAGACTGGAGTAATTATGCTGAAAAATTCTGTTTTACAACACAGGAATAAATTACATTTTCAAATATATTAAAAGAGAAGGCAGTTATTTATTATTGTAATAATATTACACATAATATTTGTTTTATTTGTATTTTGGATCAGATAAATGCATCTTTGGTGAGCATTAAAATCTTACTGACCCCAAGCTTTTGAAAGGTTGTTGATGGAATGTGGAACAAAAGTAAAGAAAAAGACCTAATCAGTATTTCTTGTATTAAGAGAATACATATTGAACTATTCAATGATTTTCTTATGCCATCATAATTTTTCTTCTTGTATTTAGCATACACTTCACTACATATTTATTAGATTTATTCATTCAAATTGAATGAGAAAAATACAATAGAATTCCATATAATTTCTTCAAAAACAAATTATCTTCCAAGGATGATTAAATATATATATATATATATATATATATATATATATATTTTTTTTTTTTTTTAATCAAAAATACAGAAGACAAAAATACTAATTGAGAAAATGAGGATGAGATTACACTGCAAAAATTGCACTTCTCACATAAATGTGAAAAATGATGCAAGGGAGATAAAGAGGAGTCTTTAATGATGTGATGAAGAGAATTATACAAAGGGAAAAAAACGTGATACAGTCTGCAGGCAAACATCCGGATCGAGTGGGAATCCACAGGAGACTCCACTCCAAAGAAAGTCAAGTGAGAGAGAGAAATTACAAGGTGAGTGTAGAAGTGAGAAAGGCGAGTGAAAGAGGGATCAAACCTTACTACTCACTGGAGTGTCGAGTGAATTCGCGGATTCACAGTTTGGGGTCTGTGAATGCAAGCCTGAGAATATTTAATGAGTGAGCGAACGAGCCTGAAACGAGACGAGAACATGAGCCGGAGAGACATCGTTTTCATAAGCCACATGATTTCTCCTCTCGATCCTGAATGAAATTTCCTGAGTATATTTGTAGCTGAGAGCTGCTGCCCTCAGAGCGAATCGGAGAGGATTTCTAAAGCCGAACAAGCAAGGGGGTAGCAAAGGGCATCCGACCGAGAGAGAGCATTTGAAGGCATATGAAAGCTTTGCGGCCAAGTGACTTTTCCGCACAGACACAACAATAGACTGAAGCTTCATGTAAATGCATGATCCCACGATGGGGAAAATGCTCTCCCTGCTGCAAGAGTTTCCTGTAGTTTACCAACCTACACTCAACCCACCTGAATATTAACCTGGTGTTTGGATTCGCTACAATCACAGAACTCATTCTTCCATCAATATCCTTTCAAGCTGTAGATGTCAGGAGCTTTTGTTCGATAAATACTTCTATTGGCCAGTCAGTATATGCCGCTTTCACCATAAATCAGTGCAGGCTTAGTGTGAAGACATAGACTTGTGCTTGTTCAACAGACACTTCAATGGCCCATGAAGGATAATTCAGGAGAGCTGCTGGGACACCTGCTTACACTATGCTGACATGAACAAACAAAAATCAAAGTGTTCTTCACAGCTGGAGAGGGTATGAGGAGGAAACAGACCATTCAATGAAAAATGAATAAGAGAAACGTTCAACACGGTGGCTATAGGAAAGAAGGAGAGACAATTTACTTATCAGACATTGAGTTTATTAGCCACAAGTCAACAACAAGATGTTGTTTTGAATGGAACAGAATACTACCATACTACAAATGAATACTGTGTTGTGTTCACTGTATACAGCTCAAGTATTAAGAATTATGCCATAGGTGTGCGTGCATGAAGTATTATTATTATACAAGTATTAAGTGAAATAGTAGGTATGTAGCAACAGTATGCTGTTGTAGTCACATGACTTCATATATAGCGCAGTGGTATACTGTATGCACATTTGAGCAAATTTCTGTATAATAAATACATATATTTATAAACTTCTACACACATTATACATTACAATTATTTATATATGCACAAATAAAATTCATTAATAATGAATATAATAATAATGTGCATACAAGTCTATATTAGTTTATATAATATATGATGTATAATGTACATGGGTGTAAATGCATACATTTATTAGTTATATATTAATTATATTTGACACTGTGCTTTGTGGTATATTGAACATTTCGGCACATATTTTGCATACACAAAACATGCAAACTGTGCACATATTATGTCACTGTAAATACAGTATGATGTATGCCAAAATCAATAGTTCAATATATAAATATTATACTATTTTACTATAATATTTAACAGTAGAAAGTATAGCAAAATTATATTGACTATAAAATAGTACAATTATAAGAAGAAGAAGAAGAAGAAGAAGTAGTACCAAGACACTCACCAACTTGGATGACATAACTGCCTCTCTGTCAATGTAGTCACACAAACACGATCAGCTCAGGGAAACAAACCTCCAAGCCGAGTCAATATATCGGCATCCAAAGAGCTCAATAATGGTTTTGAGGGTTTCTACCACTCATTAGCACTGCACTAGTGGTGGAATGTGAAGATAAGCGCTGGATCGGTGGACTGTGACACCGCGCTCCTTATCTGACGGACCCATCGAATGACTATCCATACAGGGCACAGAAAAATCCACAAACCAACACCTGTTCGATCAGCCAACAGCACGCGACAACCTGATGACCTGCAGGACGGCAAGTTAGACAGCCTATAAATACACGAAGCAAAGCACGAGACATGGACGAGCACACAGAGAGACCTCTGAAAGCAGTTCAATGCCTTGTGACCGAGGCATTATGCTCTGTTGTGAGAAGCACACAACCCTTCTGCTGAGAAACGCAAGTCGGTCGCACACAAGTGAAAATGTTACATCAAAGAACGGTGTGTATCCACTTCCTATGTCAAACGCTCCATTACAGCTGCTTCTAGTTCAGTTTTTTTTAGTTTAGTTCCAGCTCTGTATAAACACTCTCTCATTTTCAATTTGAACCTCTAGACCTTGATTAGGACAGGTGTTTGATTAGAGGTGGAACTAAACTCGGCAGGATTCTAGTGCTGTGGCCCAATTTGCATAATATTTGCCTTAAAGTATAATACAATAATAGTTCAGAACAGTATTCTATTCTTACTATTTGTGCAGTATATAGTACATATATTTTACATTTATCCATTAAGCAGACACTTTTATTCAAAGCGACTTACAGTGCCTTCAGGCTATAATTGTTTTTTACCAGTATGTGTGTTCCCTGGGAATTGAACCCACAACCTTTTTCACTGCAAACACAATGCTCTACCACTGAAATTATGCTAATTAGCTTTGCTAAATGTTGAGACTAAAAAGGTTGCACTTCAACATGTATTTTTCATGTACTAACCTAAATGCTAAATATAAGTATTACATTGGATTTTATGGTAATGAATTTAGCTCATGCTAACCTTGCAGAAATAACAAACGATAATGTTCTTTTGTTAACGTTTACATGAAAACAGAGTATATGCAGTAAGGTTGTTTAATGCTAGGGTTCAAATGCAAATGGAAACAATTTCCAATAATTTTGTTTAGTTGAATGCTAACATTCACATGCAAACAGAAACAATGTGATAAGGTCATTTAGGTTATGCTATACTTGCATGCATGGAAACAATATGCAATAAAATCAAATCAAATATAACTGCTAAAATGTAAATAGAAAATTTGTAATAAGGTCGCTCTGTTAATGCTATAATTCATATGCAAACAGAAACAGTACAATAATGTCATCTAGCTAATGCTAACATTAGGGCTGGATGATTATGGCCTAAAATCAAAACCTCGATTAATTGAACATTTTACCTCGATTACGATTAATGAACGATTATTTTGTTTCTGTTTAGTTTTTTTGCCTCATAGTTCACGGACAAGGTTTGTACTGTAAATATGATTGACTATTAAAGGTGAGATATTTTTTCCTATTGAAAGAGCGATCTGACATCATAGCTCACTATCAGCAGTTATTTTATCTATGTTCGTAACAATTCTTACAGATTATTGCTCAGTGTAAGAGATAAATAAAGATCAGATAAAGATAAATTAGCACAGTACCAGTACGAGTGATTGCATGTGTGAATTAGTCATACCGTCTCTATATTATTGTGAAGCTGTGGGTTGTAAATAGCCTAGTTCCTTCAAAAGTAGAAAAATATGCTATAATAAGTTTTGAGATTCTGAGCTACTTTAGTGATAAATCACAGGACAGCGCTTACAACTAGTTTCATGCCTTACTATGAGCGGACGATCTTCACAGCTAATGTTACTGTTTATATGAGTGTTCGTGCCACAATGCAGCGAACATGCGAGCTCGATATAATAATACACATCCAATCATCTAATCGCTTGAATGTCCAAACCATAAAACAAATACAACTGACAGTTTAGTAAAGATGCAAGCCTCACTGCTCGCGTGCCATCACCATGTGTTGAAGCGGCGTTCACCTCTGGGTTTTGCTTTTATGCCACTAACTGGACAGAGCCATATGGCTACACACGCGGTAGTATGCTTTTAAGGGGAAGTATTAACAGGATTAAAAAAAAAAACGAAAAAACCGACATGGGAAAATTACGTCACTTAGAGGTTCTGAATTTCGGTTTCGATTACTTTTCGATTAATCGTCCAGCCCTAGCTAACGTTCACATGTAAACAAAAACAATATGTGATAAAGCCCTAACTTTTAAAAGTTAAGAATTTCAGTAATGCTAATGTTTGCATGCAAATTGAAACAATATGCAGTATGTTTGTTTAGTAAATGCTAACGTTACCATGCAAAACAATGCGTTAAGTTTGTCTAGCTAAAGCTACCGTTCAAATGCAAACAGAAACAATGTGATAAAGCCATTTAGTTAATGCTCACGCTTAAATGTAAACAAACAATTTGGTTTTGTTCATTCTAACGTTCGCATGCAAATGTAAAAATATGCGATAAAGCAGTTTAGCTAATTCTGTTTATATGTAAACAAACAATTTTTAATGAGTTTGTTTCAATAATGCTAATGTTTACATGCAACTAGAAACTATATGAAATATGTTCATTTAGTAAAAGCTAACATTCATTTGCAAATGGAGACAATGTGATAAGATTGTCTAGCTACATGCAAACATAAATAATATATACGATAATGTAATTTAGCTAATGCGAATGTTGGTGTGCAAATAGAAACGATGATATAAAATGGTCTGTGACACTGTCTCCCAATACTGGTGTACAGTCTTAAACAGATTCAAAATGTACGTTTAGTGCAAGTATGCAAATTGAGACTGAGCTGTTGATTAGCTAGTTCAAGTGTGTTTGATTAGCCAGATCTGAACTCTGCAGGAAGGTAGATCTCCAGGAGCAAGTCTGCTGTACAGCATTGTTCAAAAATAGACCATGATTACTGCAAATGGTGAAGCAGATTTGCTGTAGGCTACAGTGTTCGTTTGAAATAAACATCAGCTTGGAGGAATCCGCACAGGCCTGTCGCATGAAAGATGCGGTTTCAAAACGACTGCAGCAACAAATGCATGAACACTTATGGCACAAATGACTCTGGGTTGTTTTGAATAAATCAGGCTATTGATTTATTGACTTATGATAGTTTTAAAAGGATTGCATGGCTGATGTATTAAAACGTGTAAATATCCATTACGCGTAATGGATCACATGCCATTTGGATGAAAATAAAGAGGCTGAGTGTTTACAGACACACTTAAACCCAAACATCCTGTACTTTTATGCCTCCCGGCAAGGAACACCTTCAGACCCTCACGGCGATGGAGTCTGGCCCCCAAAAACTCGCCCGGTGTCCTGTGAGAGCCCACAGCCGGCCAATAATGAGAGAGAGAGAGAAAGAGAGCATGTCAAGAAGTGGATTCTTTCTGCTGAGTGCCATCTGGAAAAGGCGAGCTTGATAAACAAGAACGCTACTCGCATCCCCTCTTCACACACACGCACGCACACACACACAAAGCCTTTTGGATTGTCAGGGATTCTGGCTTATCAATTTCCAGTCAGATACAAACCCAAAGATGAGAAAATGCACAATAGCAAGAGTGGATGAGCGAGAAATAAATGAGAAATACAGGTTTTTGCAACAATGGCACGACCTAAAGTGCTGATGGCTTTGGGGGGGGGGTTCTTTACAAAGGCTTTTTTGGATTTTAATCTGGTCAAACTTCAGCCCACAACCCACATGGAAAATGATGAGATCCAACTTAGTCACAGACAAAAGAGGCTGTAAAAATAAGACTTAGATGGCATGGTGCAAATCACGCAGCAGAAAGTATCACATTGATGAAGAGGGTTGTTGTGAACCTGAAAATGCCTTCAGGTGTAAGTGTGAAGCGGACAGGAAGCCAAGTTGAAACTAACATTTAAGGCCACTTAAAATTAAACACTACAATAGATGCTTTTAACTGGACCAACAGAAGTAGATGGCAATACATAAAACATAATAAATATTAAATAAATAAATATTTGTATTTATTATATAATTGTGTACAAGATGATACTGCCGTATGTTTTAAAAATTAAATACATATTCATAGATTTTTGTTTAGCATAATTTCTCTTCCTAACCAACTTCCTCAGAAATTATATGAAATATAAAAAATACAATAATTTACTAATTAAATAATTATATTTTGGAAATCTTAAAACTATTTCTTCTACTTATAAAAAATTAAAATAAAATAATTTAATTATAAAATAATAAAATAATCAAAAAAATAAGAACCATTTTAAAATAATAAAATGTATATAATAAAATTAAATAATATATTTGATGTTGGGAATCAGTATACTACAAAACTATTAAAAACTACTAAACTACTAATGCTAATAAAAATAAGAAAAATTTGATACATGTAAAATAAAAAAACGATTAAAAATGTAAAAACATAATAAAAATAATAAATATTAAATAATTCTGAAGTTGAAAATCAGTACACTACAAAACTACAATTGCTACTATTCCAAAAATAATAAATAAAAACAAGAAAAAAAATAATTTAAAATAAGATTTTATAGATAGATAGATAGATAAATAGCTTCCCACTTGATCCTACAAACTCAGCTCTTCCTATACCTTCAAAACCGATCTAATGGTGTAAGAAAAGAGATGACACGCCTCCCTCCAAACACACACACACGACCACATTCTGTATCACCAGTTGACCTGTACTTTTCAAGCGTTGAGGGCTCAGGTGGCAGGTGAGATCTGGAGGCGTTTGACAAATAAAGGCTGTCAGATAATGGCCAGCATCTCCCAGTAGAGGACGTGAATAGTGAGGAATCGGGCAGCTGTCGATTTACACTGAATCACAGCTGAAGAATTCACCTGATTACTGACCTGCGTGTTCAGCCAGAGCTCTGAGGATGCGTGATGACGCCAGATACGCCGCAGATTCCCTGATCAAAAGCCAGAGACAGCGAAGGCCAGCGATACGGAGATGCAACTTTGTTTGCATATCTTTAATTGAGAAGATCAAAAACGGATGATAACGTGAAATCACAGCGCTTGAGGACACGTCTGTTGTCTACCAACGGCGATTCCATCAATCTCCAAGCAACTAAAAACTAATTACAGTTCAACACACACAATGGCTGGATTCATATCCAATGGAAACATAACTGTAAAAGAAACCTACAATTAAATAAAAGCTTAGAAATAACATATTAAAATTAAATAATACAATGTGAAATTAATAATAAACAATACTACGTAAATAAATAAGTAAATGCTGTATAGCTTCAGAATGTTGTATTAAGATTTTTAGGTAAATATAACCATTTATTACTGTATGTAGGTATAAATAAAAATAATATCAATAAATAACATCCTTCTGTTTATTTAGAAGAAAATGTGAAATTTTGTTTGTAAAAAGCATTTTTTGTTACAATTTTAATGTTTTACTTATAGCATAATAATAATAATAATAATAATAATAATAATAATGCTTTTAAGCATTTTCTGAATACAAAAATACTGAGATGAATTAACTCAATTACTTTGTTGCTGACTCAAATGATTCACGAACCCGCTACGAACTCCCGAACTGATTCAAATGATTCGCGATCCCGCTCCGAACTCCTGAACTGACCCAACTGATTCGCGAACCCGCTCCGAACTCTCGAACTGATTCAAATGATCCGCGAAGCCACTCCGAACTCCCGAACTGACTCAAATGATTCGCAATCCCGCTCCGAACTCCCGAACTGACTCAAATGATTTGCGATCCAGCTCCGAACTCCCAAAGTGACTCAAATGATTTGCGATCCCCAAAGTGACTCAAATGATTCGCGATCCCGCTCCGAGCTCCCGAACTGACTCAAATGATTTGCGTTCCCGCTACAAAATCCCGATCATTAAAAGAATGAAGAATTTCAAGATTAAATTTAAGCCATAGTAATTCTGGTCTAGAAAGCATGGAAATAGTATGCAATCTGACCATGATTTGGGAAGCACTAATCCTAATCTTAATCCTAATCACTATAAAGTATGGATCGTTTTCAAACTGGGATTGAGCCACACACACACACACACACACTGACCTAAAAATCATGTGGCGTTCATCTCAAGCATCTAATTTTTGTACATATTTTTGTTGTTGTTGTTAAGGAAAGGTCCATAATAACTTCACCGTGTGGCGTTCTGGTTTTCACAACATCCTCTAAGTATGATATTGACAGAGAGATAAAGGGCTGGTATTCATTTTTAATGTCAGAAATGTAATGCATCATGAAGAGTCCAAACCCGCACACACAGAAATGCAGAAACACACACCTCATTAAGCAGTGCAGGAAACTTCTCTGATATCCCTGAGCCCGTGTAAGATCCGCCGTGCCACGAGACTAATGCCACTAATCGTCAGTCCGGAAAGCTCACAGATACCCTCAGGTAATGGGGCAGCACCTCAGGAGACAGCAGCCCTGCCGGAGAAATCATTAGTGGAGGTCACGGTTAAAATTCGGCTACAATGAGAACGATGCAACCGGACGGGAGGTGACAAAACTATCGACAGACTGCGATATATAAATCAACAAGAAACTGCAGGCATGTGATGCAGTTCATCACACCTTGATTGATGAACGCTTGGGAATCCTGCTGGAAAAAACTTTTATTAATGAAATGAGCATCTGCTAAGCCCCACCCCCTTGTTCACTGCTACAAATTACAAAGAAAACTATAGAAATGAACTATTATGACACATTAGTTTGATCCACAATTTGAACCTCTTAAAAAAAAATTTAAGATACGCAAAAGGAAAAAAAAAATCGATATAAAAAAAAATAAAATACATTTATAAACAAAACATGAAATATAAAAATAATAATGAACAATAATATATATATATATATATATAAATATATAATAAATAGTAATACAATGAATAAATAAATAAAAAGGATAAACTAATAATTGATGAATAAATAATAAATATATATTAAATATAAGATTAATAAAATAACTATATAAATAAATAAAATGGGAAATAGAAATAAATAATAGAAATATAAGATTAATATAACAGTGGAAATATAAAAATAATAAATTAGATCTATAAATAAATAAAATAAGAAATCAAAATGAAAATATATAATAAATATAACATTAGTGGAAATATAAAAATTCTAATAATAATATATACATAAAACAGGAAATATAAATACATAATAAAAAATATAAGATTAATATAATGGTGAATAAAAATATATAACTAAACAAAAGAGGAAATATAAATTTATAATGTAAATATATTGTTTAAAACAATGCAAACACAAATATCCTTCATAGACTGAAAAGCTTGTCTCATTGAAGAGGGCAACGGTTGCTAAGTTAGGATTGGTCAGTGACATTTTTGAGGCGGGGCTTAGCAAAGGGTAAATTCCACTGGGTGTCACTAATGGCACAAAAGTGACACTTCATATTAATTGGCCATGAAATTTTCAGTTCTGAGTGTCATTTGAGAGACATTCATGTTAAAAATATGAGATTTTATCTATTGCATTCAAATATTCAAGTACCACAAGCTACAAAAAACAATCTTTTTAATCAGCAAGCCTCATTTAAAACATAAAAATGTAAAAAACAACACTGTCCTATGCAACTTTGCTTCTCAACTTAATCATCATCATATTTTCACTTTGAAAACAAGGCATCTATTAAGGAGCACAACATCTGGAAAGCATCAGCTTCTATTCTGAGCACCATATATGCATAAAAAGCATCTGATAAACATATTAACAAGTCACAAATTTTCAAAAGCATCTGTTAAATGTCGTTGTAACAAATGACAGGGAACCTTTCGAGGTGATAAGGCTTCGAGCCGTTAATTACAGCCGTGGTGTTGCATGCACTGCAGCAGAATAAACCGTAGCACTTTAATCCTGTTGACGGTATTATAAAAACATATAGAAATGTCAGGGCCTGTCGACATGGTTCAGTGCCCAGGCGTCTGGAAAAGTGATTCTTGTCCTGACTGAAATGATTTCTGCACAAGCTAAATACATTGTCCTCGTGCTTCTCTTCAGAGAGATTTGGGAGTTTTAACTTGGCGGCAGTGGCCATCGCTGGCAGCCTGTCCAAATGTTGCCATGACTGATGGCATGTAATCCCAGTACAGCGAACACGTTCTTCTGCGTCTGGAGACAAACAGGTAAAGACCTGCTCGCCTCTGAGCTGCTTCGGGATTTGCAGCGAAATCAGAATGAGTTAAAGGCCAAGTGTGTCATTTTTCAGATGTTAAAAATGTTAAAAAGAGCTCCAAATTACTGTAAATGTATACAACTGGTCAAAAGTTTGTAATTAATTTGAGACGTTTTGAAATATCACAATTTTAAATAACTTTTTTCTATTACATTTTAAATATAATTTATTTCTAATAAGATATTTCGATTTTCAATTATCAAAAATTATTATTGATGCTCAATCATTAATAATGCCGAAAACAGAATATTTAGTGATATCATAATAAAAAAAATTGTATGACCCTTTTTCTTTTAAGCAATTTAATGCACCCATGCTGAAAGAAAATAAATAAAATTAAAAATATTAAGCAGAAAAAAAAAATCCAACTGATCATAAAAATAAAGGTTTCAAATCAGCATACTAGAATAGTTTCTGAAGATCATGTGACACTGAACACAAGAGTAATGATGCTGAAAATTCAGCTGCGCATCACAGGAATAATTACATTTTAAAATATATTCAAATAGAAAACAGCTACTGAAAATTGTAAAAAATATTTCACAATACTATGGTTTTAATTTCATTTTTAAAGTCATATTGGTGTACAACCACCAAATCAGCAACTTGAAAAATATGGATTGCTAAATGTTGTTTTAATATCCAAAAGGGAATGTTTTAGCAATGTATCGCTGATGCAAACATTTCTAAAAATCGTCAAAATAAAAGTGCACACATTAAAAACAAGTTTCAACATGATGCATGTGCTATAAGAGGTGCTGAATTTGTAAAGCAGTCATAAACAACAATGACCTTAGAGCTCAGTTAAATGCAATTCAGAAATATCTGTGAAAACCATTATGCAAATAAAGGATGTTTTTTAATACACCACAAGTGGCACCAAACGGAGCTGCAAACGGTTTGAGCAGTACAACTGTGCTGCATTGGAACCAGTGGCATGAGTTTGGGGTAACCGGTTTGATTAAACAATGGAAGAAACTAGTTTTAGTCATTTTTACAGCTCCACTTAATGCTTTTAGCAAAATCACATACTTCACCCTTAAATTGTGTTTAAATGACTTTATATTTAACCACTTCAGCTGTTATTTTGATTTTTTGAGAATTAGGCATATGCAATATTGGACCCACCGGTGGGTCCCCAGAGTTGATGTGGTTAAATGCATTTTCATTTCAGCACAAAGGCCATTATACCATCCGTTTTGTAATTTCTGCTGCTGCGTCTAACAGCCGGCCATAATTAACTCCAGCATCCAACTACTTAATTCTCAGAATGAATCAGCATTTGATCATTACAGAACACATTCAATCCTCAAACACCTAATAATGACTCCTCTTTCTACAGAAATAACATTTATAAGTCAAACACAAGAGCTTCCTCTTCACTCTCCCATGGTTTAGGATGAGCCTGACACCTGCCCAAAAATCCACCTAAAAGAGTCGAATCACAAAAATTAGGATCTTTTATTTTGCTCTTTTGAAGGAAGAGAGAACAATGTTCTATGCAAACTTATTCTGACGTTCAACACTGCAACTGTGGAAGTTGTGAAACCACAAGTTCCACAAAGGCAGACTTGAAAAGGATGCTGTCTGGAGAGGCACAAAAGGAGCTCTGAAATCACTCTCAAATGGAAAGGAACAAATCAGGAACAGAGCATATCTGAGACGTTTGAGACGAGATGGCGGCATGACAGAAATGTGGTGTCAAACAAAAGCCAACTGAATTTTTGATTGGCACATAATGCACATTATGGCAACTGTAGGACTAGAAGGCCCCGCCTTCTAGTTAAAGGAGCCAATCATATTTGTTTACTCTAGAACACACATGCAAATTACCTCTACCAGAATAAAATTTAAAAAAATTATTTTTGCATAATGAATAATGAGTTTGCAATGAATGTTTGGATAAAAATAAGAAAATGACGAAAGAATTTATATGATGTTAATACATAATAATAATGATACTGTGATGACCACAATTAATGTTCTACAAAAATTGACCGCATTCTGAATTGAAAACATTCAGGATTTTTTTTTTTTTTTTCAGAAAAATTAAGAAAAATATCAGAAAAAAAACCAGAAGAAAGAAAAATGAAGAAAGATAATCATGTTTTCAAAATCATGAACAAAATTAATAATGACAATAAATGTTAAAGGGTTAGTTCACCTTGTGTTTTACTCGCCCTCGAGGCATACTTGGTGTATATGACTTTCTTCTTTAAGACGAATCCAGTCCGTGTTATATAAAAAATTGTCCTTGCTATTCCAAGCTCTATCATTGCTGTCCGCGGGTATTAGAGTTAAACAGTCCACAAGACATCAAATAAAGCAAGCGCATTCATAATAAACATGCCTCACACCGTTCCAGGGAGGTGAATAAAGGCCTCGTGTGCTTTTGTAAAATAAATATGTAGTAAGCACTTTTTCTCACTTCCGTTATCTGTCATACGGGGAAGCCTTTCCTGAGTAACAAGGTCCGTACATGTGTCATGGCAGTGCAGTGTGAAACAGATCTAACATGTACTGAGGATGACAAGAGAGACAGAGATGCCAGACCAGGTTGAGGTGTTTTCACTGAGATGTTTGCTACTGCAAGTGCCTCTCATCCTAGCGTTCCCCACGGAAGAAATTCAATCCGAATGCAACAAGAGCGCAAACACGCCAGGACTCAGGCAGACTTTCACCCTCACCTCTCATTAGAGAGGCAATATTGTTCTAAAAAAGAGAGGCGTGTTTGCAGCATTAATATGAGGAGAAATGATCTGATTTATTGGCCCACAGCTACAAATTATCCCCAGCCAGGAACACAACACAAATCGCTATTTTAGGAAAGAGTAGGTCACACACACTGGAAAAAAAAAAACGGTCTAATTGATATTCTGAACTGACTTTGTTAATTAAAGTGCTGATTATCGTGCCAAATGGGTCATGACAACTGGAGGCGATGGCTTGTCCTTTAAAGGCAATTGTTAAGATTTTAACAAATTGTCTCCGTTCCCGAGAGTGCTTATCAGAGATGATGTGACGAGTAAAGGAAATACTGTGCTCTCCAAAAACGGCCAGAGTTCCACCTCAAAGAATTCACTCAAAAACCTTAAATATCACTTTAATGTACCATAAACCAACTTCATGTTCAAATATGCCTACAGTATGCTCCTAGTGTAAAGTATGCCAAAAGTGGTACATCAAACGACTACAGTATTGGTGGAAAAAAACAGCTGCATACATTGTCACATGAAAATGTCATCACAGGGAATCTAGTACATCTGGACTGTGTTCATATTGCACATCTGCATAATTTTTATTATTAACAGTAGAAAATAATGTTTTTCATCAAATTCAGCGCATTCTCTGACAGTAAGCTACTTCAGACACTGCTCCGGTCTCATTTCTAAACTTCTTTTAAAACTTTTTTAGTATTTATTATCTAAAACATCATTTTGTATTTTTTGTCAAATAGACTAAAAGTTGAATCACATAAAATGTAAACTATTATGCATATCCATTCCAATAAATTATTATGCATAGCATAAATCAAATCAGTTTAGTTCTCTGCAGTATGACCAGAACAAAAATTACTTAAACCATAAAAAAAGTAAGATTTTTGTTATGCATCTCAGTTTGAACAATCAAGATTTTATAATTTCATGTACGACAGGTTCCACCCAGGTTCCAAAAAACTGTCTTCCCATAATTGTGACTTTATACGTGAAATAAAATGTGGCTTTATTTCTTATTTTCATTCTGTTGCAGAAACATACATTCAAACATTTTCCACCCTTTCCCAATTTTAGCTTTACAGCGAATGTGTTTGGAAGTGAATAATGACCTCATGGTAAACATAATCACTGTCAAAACCTGTACCGCTTATAAAAAAACAAAAAAAACCTTATATATATTAATGTATATATATATATATATATATACATTAATATATATATGTATATATTAATACATATATATATTAATACAAATATTAATAATTTCACAAGTTGCATAAAAAGCCTTAAAGGTCCCGTTTTTCGTGCCCGTTTTTTTTTAACCTTTGATTGTGTTTACAGTGTGCAATATAATATGTGTTCATGTTTCGCGTGTTAAAAAAACACAGTATTTTTCACACAATTCACCTATCTGTATACCGCTGTTTTCATTGTCATAAAAACGGCTGATGACTTCCTTGTTCTATAAAGTCCCTCCTTCAGAAATACTCAACGAGTTCTGATTGTGCCAGCGGTTCCTGTGTTGTGATTCGACAGTAGCTGAGCGCACGCGGCCCTCCTGGAAACGTGATTGGGCTAGTTTTGGAGTAGTTTTGAGAAGCAAGTGGGCATGAGCATGTGCTGGAGATGTGCTTATAATCACAGGAGCGTTTTTACTGACGAGATATGCATGAAAATCGCATTAGATTTTTTTGCACAGCCCTGACATTTAACAAAGCTAAACAGCGTTGCCCTTTGTGTAAAACGTTACAGAAACTGTTAAACGCACCAACTTACCGATTAAAATACACTTTCCGGTTGTGGTCCATAAACAACGCCTTCTCCAGACAAAGAGGGAACTGCTCCATCTTTCAGGAATAATCAATTCAGATTGAGAAAGCTGTCCTCAGCAAAATGTGCTGCACATAGTTTTACATTTGGATTATAATTTTCGGGAACCAAGTTAAACATAAATTGTAACCATTATTCTCCAAGTACAGCGTCCCTGGGAAGGCCAAACAAAGGTGATTGGACTCCAAGATGAAAATAACAGCGCTTCGACGACATGGCGACAAACACAAACGCAGCTCTACCTCTTCTCTGTCGGAGCGCAACAAGACCACGCCCTCTTTTTGTCAATTCATGTGGGCGGAGGTTAGTCAAAAAACTGTTTTAGTGACGTCATTACTGCAGGAAGTAGAGGGATGTAGTCCAAACGGGTCATTTTTTGTAGGCAAATTCTGTTAAATAAAATATCTCGTTTGGCATTGAACTTTGAGCTTTAAAATTTTACAGATATTATTTATACTCTAACAACAACATTACACACTAACTAAAGTTTAAAACATGGGATCACGAAGAACGGGACCTTTAAAAAGGCAGCCTGATTTAAGGTTTATTTGAATCTATAGCACAAACAACCTGAGACTTGTTAAATATGAAAGTTTATTTAAAAAACAAAATAATAATAAATAACACTAACATAGTGATTCTTGTCATGACTAATAAATATTTAAAGGTTTCCAAAATTCAAGAGTAAACTACATCAAAGATGGGCATCTTCAGAATGAGGTCTCTAATGGAGTCAGCAGGCAGATGATGTACAAAGACTCACTTCTTGCTCTCATAAAGGTTTTTAGTAAGAGAGGTAGTATTGGGTGTCCCGTCTGCAGTTTGGCCTCCAGCCTTTCTTTTATTGGCCACAGAGAGAGCAAGAGACACGCAAACAGGCTAATGCTGAGATAAAATGTTGTGTTTGGATCTTGTTTTTGAGGCCGAGTGACACAGAGGACATTCAGAGAGCTTAGTTTGAGCACTTGACATAAATAAAAAAACACCCAGCTTTTGATAAAGCGACTAGAGGCATGTGGATGCAGATGAGAGAGCAGAGGTATGATATGAAGCGGGGGTATCCGTGCCCTTGTCCTGCGACCGTGACTCTGCGCGGTCATCACTGGAGGAAACAGCTCCACGCTCGTTGCTGGAAAGAGATGAGACGGTCGCCGTTAGCAGGGGTCAGGACCCCCCTCAACCGACTCTACTAATCACAAAGGCTAGACTGGCACCTTCATACATCCTGTACCTGGTAATGAGATCACTTCCTTTGATACGCCAGCGTGCCCATGGGGTATGTGTGGCGGACACAAACATGCTCTAAGTGAAGTGAAGTGACATTCAGCCAAGTATGGTGATCCATACTCAGAATTTGTGCTCTGCATTTAACCCATCCGAAATGCACACACACAGAGCAGTGAACACACACACACTGTGAGCACACACCCGGAGCAGTGGGCAGCCATTTATGCTGCGGCGCCCGGGGAGCAGTTGGGGGTTCGATGCCTTGCTCAAGGGCACCTAAGTCTGTACATTCACTCCCCCCACCCACAATTCCTGCCAGCCCGTGACTCGAACTCACAACCTTTCGATTGGGAGTCCGACTCTCTAACCATTAGGCCACGACTTCCCAATGCGCTTGCGCACGTGCTCAGCTCAAGGACAGTCCGCCTCGTTGAAATGAGGGCCACATAGACGCAGGTGAGATTGGATCGAGACTGAATTATTGATCAGCTAACAGATTTAGCGATGAGGAATTCATGGATCCGTCTGCTACACACTCCCCCCTCGGGCTGGGGAACACAAACCCTGGACGAGGAAAGAATTCGCAGGATTTATGAAAGCAAAAAGAAATTGAGATTGTGAGCGTGTAAGCTAATACTCAGGTAAACAAAATCGATCTGCGTTGTTGTGAATGAAAACCGCAGCCTGATGTTTGGCTCAAGCTTTCAGTCAGAGCTCTTGTCGGTCTAAATCGAATAACTTGGTCTTAAAACATATCAGCGAGAGAAAGGTCTTGCCGCTGGGCTCGACAGGGGGGCTGGCCAAACCATTCGCCTCTCCACCGCAATTACTTCCGGAGTTGCAGCATTATTTTTAGTAAGTCACTTAAAGCGTGTGCTTATAGAAGCCATTTATCCCAGCAGGAGTTTTGACCCTTGTGTTTAAAAGACGGGACACTGCGGTAGAAATCAAAAGTGCTTCATAAAGCACCTGTTTGTCTGGGACTCTTGAACAAGTCCTCGGAATAAACTCTGGTCACTCTCTCAGTGACTGACTGCATGTTGCACAGCACCGGCAATTTGTTTAATGAGCTTACAGGGTGATTTCTAATGATATCTGGTGTCACTGAGGAAAGTGGCCAGCATAGACCCAATTTGGAGCTTGAATTTGCGCCACCAATCCAGCCGCTGCGCTGTTTGGATGCTTTAAATTGGAGAGGAATTTGTTAAAAGTCTGTCTATGGGACAGAAAAAAAGCTAATCTTTCTCTGAGATTCTGTATAGAGCAAACAGAAAATGTTATGTTTAATTAAGTTTCTTCAGACGAGATCTGAACAATGTCAAAACATTTCCAAGATGGAAACAGGAATCCAAACACTTCCCATCAAACCCAATACAAAATAATCTGAAAATCTGAAACTTTCCCAAGAAGCAAATGTCAGATCTCAATATGAACTCAAATACTTCAGCAAATCCAATACCAAATGATCTCAACATTTCTAACAAGCAACTTTCAGCAATGTTTCAAATCCAATAACCAAACAATCTCAAACTTTTCCAAGAAGGGAATGTCAGATATCTCAATATAAATTCAAACAAGTCTCAAATCTAGTACCAAATGATCTTAGGATCTTAGGACTTTGCCAAGAAGGAAACATCAGAGATGTTGATATGAACTCAAACATTTTCATCAAATTCTGTAAAACTTTACCAATATTAAATGTCAGTGATCTAAATATGAACTTAAGTCTCAATTCCAAGTGATCTTAACTTTTTCAAGCAAACATCAGATGTGAACTTGGATAGAATACCAAATGATCTGAGCTGCTATTTATATTCATTTTAACTCTAAACTTTTACTGTTTGAAGTCTAAGAACAGCAGTGAAGAACCTCTCAACTCTGAGAAAAAAACCATAATCACCTCAGATTCAAATTTCTCACACTAACACTGAACATGTCTGAGAGGAGACACAATATATTGTGGATTATGGTGAAGTATCATCCACCCCCCATGCCAATAAAAGCATCTCCGCAGGAAAACTGAAGAACTTCAGGTGAAGCTTATGACTTGTGTTCACCAGCAGCATTCAAGAAGTTTTCAGGCTTTACTTTTCAAAGGCAGGTCACCAAATCGTTAACATATGAGCCGTAAATGTTCTGCATATATCCATTACAATCATATTAAGGTCTGAATGTCATTTTAGTTTTATTTTTTTAGGCTATGCAAATGAAGGTAGGGAAAGTACATGATGAAAACCAGGCTGTTTTATTTAGACTACTGCAAATAAACAACATCCGTCACTAAATGAGGTGGATGGATCAACTTTACAACAGTTGGAAGACTAACCGATCCACCCGATTCAACTCAATATGATTAGTATCAAAGTCTACAAATAAAAATCTTGGTAGTCCACAATATGACATGTCTGATTTAGTGGACAAACAAGCTAATCTCATGCAGACAAGCCTGCCCGCATTTCCTGAGAAAGCATCTGGAAAAGCAAAATGCTTATTTCCCATGTAGCCATGCATTAGCTTAGCACCAACAATGTATGATAGCTGCTTTCAGGAGCCAAGATCTCAGTCGTAATGCTTCCCGGACGCACCACGTCCCTTCTACAGCTAATCACAATAATTAAATGTCTGAACAGCGACAGATTAAACTGATGCTAACCTCAAGCACATGCTAACACCTTAACTATGAAGTAGGAAGCGTCTGTGTGTGGGTTTGAGAAGTGGGTTATTTCCTGGGTTTGTGTGTAAAACTGTGTGGTGTTGCATCAAAAGCAGAGTGGAGTTTTTACTTATTAGCATCTGTGAGCGGTTGTTAGCATGTTTAGACATGTTTATGGGGTCTGCGGCACAGACTGTGATGTCATTTGCTTAAAGGCAGCCATTAGTTTGAGTCAGGAAGTCAGGAAAGCAACTGATCCTAAAGCATTAGCAAAGACCTGGGATGTGAAATCCACAAAAGAAAAGAATAAATCTTGCACATCAAAGTGAAACAGAGCAGGGTATACTCTTGCAAAATACCCTGATATTACTATGGTGTTTTGGGTATGTACAAAGCAAAAAGCAAAGGATTTTAACATTCTTAGCAAGCATCATTTAATACACTTTTATACTTCTAAGAAAGTACTCTAGTCTTGTCATGTTTTTGGGACTTGGAACCATGCTATTACCACAACACCACATTTGTTTTTGGAAACGTATCATGGTAAAACCATGTTTTTGGACATATGCAAAGTTAATGTTGCGCCATTCCACAAATATACTGTTTTGTGTCAGATGGTAATAATATGGTACTTCGAAATATACCATGGTACACATTTTCATGTACTAGAGTTTTTACCAAAAATTTAAAACTATATGTTTTTGAACATATACCAAGTTAATTTTGTACCATCCTCACACAAATACTGTAGAGGTATCTGAAATGATATGTTGAAATATACCATGGGACTAAAATTCATGTACCATAGTAAAACCGTTTTTTTGGACAAAGCAATGTTGTACCATTGTCACAATACTATAGTGGTATCAAATGATACTCTGATACTACGATACTCCAAAATAGTACAGTAATTTATGTACAATGGTATTTGCTAAAAGGTAGCATGGTACTACTGTTTTTTTTACTACAGTAATTCTAAGAATATCATGGTACTTGTTCAAAATATTATAATAGTACCATAGTACATATCCAAAAAACATGGTACTTTTTTGTATCCAACGCATATTTAAAGTACCATGTAAACACTATGGTACACAAATTAGTGCCATGGTAGATTTTAAAGTATTTACCTGTAGTACTTTTGGTAAACATGTGTAAACGGGACAGGCATGAGAAATGTGTGTTTATATAAAGAGCCAGGGGTCAATGTGGCTGAGTCTCGACCCAGATGAGTCAGATGGAGTGGGTTGTGTGTCCGATCGGATCAGGCTACGCACACCCGGACAGCTGGAGACACACTGAAGACACACAGCTGTAACGACACCATCAGCCATCCACGGATCCGAGGACGGATGCTGAGCCCAAGGCACCACGACAGTCGGATAAGAGAGGGGGAGAAAAATACAAAAAGAAAGCATAACAAAGGACTGAAAAAGAGAAGGCAAGTGAAAATGTGGGGATGTGAAGAACAGGAAAATTAGGCAAAGAATATGAATAAAGCAAAAAGGCCGGAAGGAACTGTTTTTGACTCATTTACATGCTACTCTTTCATTTAAAGCTGAAGTGTGTAATTTTTGGGATGTTAAAATGCTTTCTTCTGTCTCAGTTTAAAATGCCAAGAATACTTTAAACAAAACAAAAGTCTGTTGGTTTGAAGAATTTTGACCAGACTGCAAGAGCAACACTGGCTCAACCAATGGTGAGAGTTGAAGGAGGGGCTGTCTGTTTGGCTGACCAATGGCAGACAGGGGCGTGTTCAGGTGTTAAATTTAAGACTTATGTATTTGAATAGGTTTACAGGATGTAATTATTTGCATATAAAATTTGCATTTGGATTACACAGATTTTACAAACTAATAAACATTTTGATGCATATGTGTTGACACACTCAAAAAATCATGGAATAGTTTATGAACTATTTGCATCTATTTGATTTTTTATATATATAATTATATTTACTTAAAAAGAATTTAAAATAGTTTTGAAACAATTTAAATTATTCAGTGAAAAATAAATATGAAAACTGTTCAAATCCAGCTAGCTGTGGAACAAGCAACATTTAATTAACTAAAATGTATGTGACTAAAATGAACTGTTTTCTAGATTCAAGATTTTATTTGTCACGTACAAGTTATATGACATACAACAAGCAGTGAAATGTAGGTCTGGTATCATTAACAGTATTAATGAAAAATACATAAACTGATTATTGTGCATTTAAAGTTTATTAGTACTATCACTTAAATCTCACTTGCTTCATATACATATGATTGACAAATATACATCTCTTGTAGTTTATTAGTTTAATTAATTACTGTGTAATCCAAATGAATGGAAATTGCACATACAATTTAAAAACAAAAAGTCTTAAATTGAGGCCTAAATACTTTTGAGTGCATATACCACACTGTTTTTCTTTAAAAACATTAAAGGCAAAAGGCAGGAAGGAAAAGAGTCACTCAGATGTGCCGTTAAAGAGATCAGGAAGCAAAACAACAAACACAAAACTCAAAGCCCTCGTCGTCTTGGAGCGGCCACCTCTCTGTGTGTCTGGTTTCATGCACATAACTGGAATTCCTGGATGAGAATCGGCTCTGGAATGTTTCCGCAGAGAGTCCCAGAGCAACACAAGTCTTCCCCTCCAGCTCCACGAGCGTATGGCCTGCTGATAAAGTCATCAGGGTCACCTCCAAACACACGTCTGGGTCCCCACACATGCTATAGTCACGAGAACCACTGCTCGTCTGAAAGTATTGACTCATCTCTCCACATTACAAATGGCTATCCATCAGCGTTATCGCATATAGAGGTCATAACCTCACAGAAAAGGGAGATTAGAGATCTCATTTCAGAACAATGGTTTCAATTACAGTTGGATTCCATATCTATTCTATAATTCTAAATGCAAAAAAGTGACTTTATACAGTATATACACATACACTATTTATTAGGGCTGGATTTTGTCAGTTTTTGAGAATCACTGCTGCATGCTTAAGATCTTTGAATTATACAGTAGTTACTTTAACGCGAACTGATTAGCTGCCTTTGTTTTCTACTCCGTGATCACTGTTCTGACTCAGAGGAAGCTCATTCAATCATATTACGCGTTCATAACCCACCATGTCTCCGACAACGAACATACATCACACTTCCAGAAAAAGATTAACAGAGATGAAACATGAAGCTAAGAAACACGCGATTACGACTTTTTGTAAGTGATTTCCATGAGATTCTTCCAATTTTAATAACAATACAGTGTTTACATGAGAAATTCTAAGCAGGTGTAGTGATTAGCTTGATATAAAAGGCTACAAATAAAATTTTTCTGCAACATTATATGACCAAAACCCTCATTAGATCGCAGTCTGAGGTTATTACAAACACTCGACGGTGGTTTAGAAAGAATTTTGAGTAAAAGCATAGTTTAAAGTTTATAAATTGTCTCATGTGAATGGTCACGTAACATGCATTTTAATTGATGCATTTTCGTCAGAACATGCTGCATGCTTACTAGCTCACTGATGTTAATAAGATTAACCCCTTATAAGTATCGAAATTTGGTACCGAACGACAAGACGTTACGATACTTGATAGTATCGAGGCAATTCGGTCGGTGCCTAAAAATGATACCCAGCCCTACTATATATACACATTCAGACATGTATATTTATATATATATATATATATATACATATATATATATATATATATATATAAGGTTAAAGTTATTGATTGAAGCAAAATGATCTGTCACTGGTAATAAAGCTAAACATTTCCAATATTTTCTAATAACACAATATTTCACCCCGAGCTTGTTGTTTGGGTTTGGTAACACGCACATCTGCTGTTGCTTATGTATTTACAAAAATGCTATTTTCCTATTCAGCCTATGGCTTTTTAATAATTAAGCACCGTGCTCCTGCAGTTCATAATCATATAAAAAAACGATATATTAAAAAAGGGCATTTAAGAAAATTCATGCTACCCTGAGCTGGTCTATTCAATAAGGAAGGAAAAACAACAGCGTTCCCATGATACCACACCACGCTTTAAAAACATGCTGAAAATACTGTGTGAACCAGTTCTGCTTTTCTTTGAGTGTCTTTCACACTTGAGTCCAAGGAAAGCCACCGTAAAGCCTTGGATTAATGTCTGAAATAAAATATTGCAACCACCTCCTCCTTTGTCAAGCGACTCAACTCCTCACAGACTTCTTGCCAGGTTGCCCCTCCTCATTTCCGTCTTTTTCGCTCAGGTTGCCGTGACCTTGGTTTCCAGCTGTTTGGCAAATATCTGACCCTTCATTCATGCGTTTTTGGCTCAGCTGGGACTCGTCTATTCCTTAATTAACAACCTGGAGAGTTTCCCCCTCCTCAACATGCTAAGAAACCCCACAAACATCGCCCGCACCACCGCCACATGGAACCCCACATTATGAGAAGTGTAGTGTTAGTAATTAAAAGCAATCTCCGTGTGAGGCAAGTGCTTTGTTTGAATATTGAACAAGACATTACTCAGATCTGTAGAAATGAATTACACCCTTCAGTGCTCAACTGAACTCCTCACTGGAATGGAAAAAAAAATAAGAAACAGAGGTGAAGGGAATGGCGATGTCACGCACATCACGGGAATCTATCATTTTGCACTTATCCGTTTGACTGAGATGGGTTCAAGCATAAAATCTCTGCGTGCAAAGACAAATAGAACACGCTTCAGTTCACCTGAGCTTATGAAAAAATACCCCAGCCCCCTGTTAGTTAAACTGTGCTGGAACTCTCCGACAAATCTGATTTTATTTTGATAATAGGCAGGCCCAGAAACAAACTGCGGACACATAATTATGGATTAGAAGTGTACCAATATGAAAATTCTTTCACATTATAGCTTATAACAGATAAATGGCCAATATTATACATATTAACTAAATAAATAAATATAGAAACAAATCATGTGAATTCTTAAAGTAAATTTTGGCATCACAACATAATTAATCCTTTTGAAATACACCACCTATTTCAATAGCAATAAGAATTTTAAAAAGCCAAATTAATATTTTTTTTTAAACATTTTTACATTTAAAAAAGTCACTATTAGCTGATAACCGATATGATGTTTATATGTGCACTACAATGAATACTAAACGTGGTAAGTATAATGCATTAAAGCTGAGACCTACACTCGGCATTTTTAATAACAAGAATAGCTTAAAACAATATTAATACAAAAATAGTAAATAACCGGGGGAAATTTAAATAATTAGTCATCATAACCAATATGGTGCTGATATGTGCATCCCTACAGTGAATTTGTAGTTAAATGTATCAAACCTGAGCACTACTCTCTTATTGGCACTATGAAAGTAGCCAAAATATTTAATGCTTCAACACACAAGGTGCAAAAACGATCTAGATCTGAATGACAGGTGTCAACGTCTCTGAAAATCTGAAGGACTTTCTGCACACTTCTGCAACCTCATTTAAGTTTGCACTCTTGATTTACAGCACTCCACCAAAGTTTCAAACACAGAAAGTAACAGCTCGTGCCTGAAAACTTGCTGTCTAATCTAACAAAAGGCCGTATTTGGAATTGGTGCCGTTCAAGTGGAAGCAGACTGGATTTTCCACTATAATAGTCAAGGACCTGGCAGTTTCCCAGAATGAGGCAAGTCTTAGACTAATTAAGGCTGTCAATGGAGGCTCTCCTTTTATACACGAACCGGGTTTAATCCCCGCTTGCCCCATTTGCTCCAGAGGTAGCGCCTGCCTGGGTTCAGGCCAAATCTCTATCCATACAGTAGAGCATTTCTGTGGCTTTGACACGGATGCCATCGCTCTGTCTTGAGGGGGAGAGCACTGGCTGTAATGTTACGCCACAGTTTCAGCCCGCGCTGACAGCATGTTATGCTTGTAACGAGACTCTTTGAAGCAAAAGCCGAATATCTTGTTCTCCTGCAGGCGAAGGTTTTGTGTGCATGTGCAAAAGTGCCTCCCACACATTCCAGTATCGTATTTTCCCTAGAACACTGACTTTTTTTTTACCCAGAATCCATCTGTGCGACCAGAACGAAGCTGAGGAAATGGTTTTGTGCCCATCAGCAGATGGTATGAAAAAGAGAGGTAAAAAGATGGAGGAAGTGAAAGAACAAGAGTGGGGAAGAAGACTTTCTTGGGGTAGTCAGTGTACAGAGGTGTATATATATATATATATATATATATATATATATATATATATATATATATATATATATATATATATTACAGACCAAAAGTTTAGACACACCTTCTCATTCAAAGAGTTTTCTTTATTTTCATGACTATGAAAATTGTAGAGTCACACTGAAGGCATCAAGGGCTATTTGATCAAGAAGGAGAGTGATGGGGTGCTGCGCCAGATGACCTGGCCTCCACAGTCACCGGACCTGAACCCAATCCAGATGGTTTAGGGGTGAGCTGGACCGCAGACAGAAGGCAAAAGGGCCAACAAGTGCTAAGCATCTCTCGGGGAACTCCTTCAAGACTGTTGGAAGACCATTTCAGGTGACTACCTCTTGAAGCTCATCAAGAGAATGCCAAGAGTGTGCAAAGCAGTAATCAAAGCAAAAGGTGGCTACTTTGAAGAACCTAGAATATGACATATTTTCAGTTGTTTCACACTTTTTTGTTATGTATATAATTCCATATATAATTCCACATGTGTTGATTCATAGTTTTGATGCCTTCAGTGTGAATCTACAATTTTCATAGTCATGAAAATAAAGAAAACTCTTTGAATGAGAAGGTGTGTCCAAACTTTTGGTCTGTACTGTATATATATATGGTGCTGGAGCGACTATAAGGCCGTATGCTGCATAAAGATCCCCAGGCGGCACAGATCCGTGGACAAGCTGTTGATTAGCAAGCTTGAGAATGAATGCGATCTCACCTTATGCCCATCATTTCCCATGATGCTGATGTAACTCAGCTCTTAGGGGGATTGGGGGACTTAAAACTACTCACTCGACTTCACATGACATCAAGATGGCATAATAGCCAGATTAAACCAAAAATGAGACCTTTTAGGACTGACTCACATGTCTACAGACAATCAGCTGGTGACAGCGTAAAGAGAAAAATGTAAAACTGATTAAAAATTACAATTATGGTCGATACCTATAAGCCAATAATTATTTGCATGCTATAAATCTATTCTACTACTAAAAAAATAAAAATATAAAATATAATTACACAGAAATATACAGAAATTTGCTATAATAATAACAATTAATAAATGTTAAAAGCTTGTATGCTGCATCAAAATCTCTTGAAATTTGCTGCAGAAATATTACAAAAATTTAATTAAAAATACACAGATTTTATATTATTTTGTCTAACTAAATTAAAAACATAACACTATAACTGGCACTCCAACATTATAAAGCATGATATGAAAATTACACTATAATTATAACTACAGTATTACTTTATTTTATATTAAAATTGTTCTGAAATTTGCTATAAAAATAATGGCAGATACAAATAAATAAATAAATAAATAAAATAAAATGTTGAAAATGTGCTATATATTGTGAAATTTACTATAGAAAAGCCAAGAAATATATATATATACAGAATTATTTATTATTTATTAATTATTTATTAATTATTTAAAAATTATTTATTTTATTTATTTATTATTTATTCAGTGTTGTCTATTTTATTATTATTTTTTTTTTTATTATTTTTTTATGATTTAATTACTTTATAAAAAAAATACACCTTGGTAATCACTCATAAATGTGGAGTGGGAGTGTCCAATCAGATTTAGCTGTGGGCAAAACAAAGCATTCGAGTTTACAGTTAAAAACATCTCTGTCACTTGCAGCAGTTGGTCAGAAAACCTGGAAGTGTCACAATTTATTCCATTACATCTACTTTCCCTATTTATTAGAGCATGCACTGTTAAATTGAAAGCTATGAGAAGAATCTCAAGTAGAGGCTTCAGTGTCACTCTACGGACTGAAAGATCAGGACTGGATTAAAAAAAAAAAAAAACACTTGCCAAACTTTTTCAGAATATCATGCAAGAAGCCCATTTCAGAGCAGCCAGACTCAACACACCAGTACGAGAACAAGAATCTGACTTTTCCAAGAATCTCCAATATCACCATGCATCACTTTAAGTGCAGAGCAGCCTGACAGGCAACAAAAATAACCAAAGACACCCAGACTCAAGCTGGCAACATGAACACATGCTCAAAAGGCCTTTAATCGGCCACACCACATGGGAGAAAAAAGGAAGTACGATGCAATTTCTTCTCTGGTGAACGGTTCTGAATGATTCGTTGTTGATGGAAAACCAGGCCCCACAGAAAAAAGGAAGTCACGGGTGCCACCACAGAGGAAAAAGGTGAATGTATGACATTAAACCTCACCATTTTGTTTTCCTCCAGGCTGACATCAGACAAATTCTACTTCTTTATTTAGCTTCTGATAAACACAAGTGCTCCGGCCAAGTGCTTTCGCTGAAAGCCCTGCAGGTGATTGCGGGTAATTGATGATTTCTGAGCGTGAAACACAGGGACATTCGGAAGGTGAATGAAATCATTCAGCTCCATGCGGAGAGGACATTCATCACGCGTTTCGCAGCTCAGATAAGGGACAGTCGCTCTATTCTAAACGCTCGCCGGACGGCAGATAAGCCCGAGAGCTGTAGGCAGGAGCAGGACCTGATTTCACGCTGGCTACATGGAGTGTGTGTGTGTGTGTGTGTGTGTGTGTGCAGATGGTGTGTATTTATGAACACACTGCCTTTCACTGTTGGGGTTGTTCTTTTCACCACACCACACCCACCCTCGGCTCCGTTGCCCCCACACGGAGAACGATCCTGGCTAATCTGGCACATTTGTTTAAAGCATTTAATGAGGAAAATCCCCGGGAGTGTCTCCTCCCTTACACTGCATAGAAATACGGAAGAGCCCAATAAAGACACAATTTCGAGGCACAACCAGGCGGTACAATGTGAGAGACACACAACTTCAGAGCTCCGGCTGAAAGGAGCCAGTGTGCAGATACAAACAGCAGGGTTTACACAGTTAAAGACACAGAAAGAGCTCGTCTGGACCTGTTGTACTCCGTACTCAAGCGCACATGCGATGCAAGTGAATAATGTGTGGAAAAGCATAGAAAACAGAGTCCTCTGATGTTAGACTAGCACAGTTTAACCTGATACAAACAGAACAGACAACTAGTGGTTGTGAATCACTGAGGACTCAGAAGAGCAGAGCAGAGACTAAGAAATACTATAAACTAGATCTTACCCATTAACAATCCATCATGTCCAGTAAGACAAATCAAGGTCAAACTAGTAGTCTACACATAGGAGAATAGCATAAATGATTCAATTAAATGACAACTGAGACACACACACATAAAAATGCTTACTTTTGCATAACGTGACTAAATTTCAGAGGGAGAAAGACTAGCTAAGTAGGCTGTTTTGGAAGGAAGTAACTTGCCAATTTAAAACACAAGAATCGGACATATACTCGTCAACCATCGAACAGACAGAATTTATAGTTAATATTACTAAAAAATTTGAAACGCTTACTAACAAATGTGAAAACTATCATTTGTTGAACAGTTACTCGAGACTACTGGGGATAGTGACTGGCGTAGCAATAAGATTAACTGATACTAGTCAGAATTATTGCAGGATCCAATGAATACATGGGTTTGGGTCAAAACAAAAGGTTGAGTCTTTAAAAATATATTTACGTTTGAACAGCCTTTGCAAACATTTCAGGAATCATAAATGTAAGAGTAGTCCAAGTAACTTTGGGTTGCCTGGACCACTCAAAATAGTCAAAATGTCTTAAAACTATGTACATTTTTTTTTTTTGCATACAAACATATATAGGTTTACATAACATTTCAGTACCACAAAAGTAAGATTAGCCTATAAATGAGTCAGGATGCTACTTTCCGTTATCATTTTCGGACAGTAGTACAGAGAAAGTAGAGTAAGTACTAGTCATTGTTAATCAGTTTAACATAGATTTACATACAAACACAACACGTCTTCAACATAGCTGACATTGGCGTTATTGTGCGAGACGAACCTCAACCGATTGCATCCCGAAAACGGTACCGTTAGACCCTGCTTAAAGTCTCACACCAGTTCGTACACCACACCAGTTCGTACACTGCATACTAGAGTCTGTTGAATAGCCTACTTACTAGTGAAATTATAAACAAATACCTAGTAATATTAAACAAAAGTAAGCTACTAATGACATAAATAACGATAGTTCAAGTAACGAATGTTAAAACGACAACCCAGTCATCAGTCAGTGCAGTGACATCATTCATCTCACATGCAACATGCGTCTCAGTCCGGGATACACATCCCGTCTGAAACCGAACACAAGCGCGAGCTGCTGGAGACAGCAACGCACAATATTCCACGACAGACACAAACACACACACACAGACTCTCACCTTGGCAGTGGTTGCAGCGTCCACACCACGGATTTCCTTTAGATCGAGTCGAGAGGAATAGATAGATTCCCGGTGCACGGAAAGTTCACGTCAATCACGCGCGGAGCGACAAGAGATCTGCGGTTTCGGGATTCCCGTTACCGATTAACACGCTGAACGCTTGCTCCACGCCCAGGTATCTGATCACATGATGCATCCAGGTGTGACGGGAACACACACACACACACATCTACACACACCTGGAGGTCTGATCTCGCTCGCCTCCTCCTGCAGGTTACTCGCGAACGGAGGAACGGAGCTGATGGATGTGTGTGTGTGTGTGTGTGTGAGTGTGTGTGTGTCTCCTCCCCTTCCCCGCGCTGAGAGCTTTAAACCACAGAACCAGTGAAGACCTGATGGAGGAGAAAGCTCGATCTTAAAGTGCTTTTAATCTAGTGTAGATTAGTGAAAAGAGCATGTCTTCCAAATTTAATCATTACTTTTAAAGCTGTAGTCTGGCACTTATAAAAGTTCCATGGTATTACCAATTATTTTATTTTTTTGCCATCATCCTTACACTATGTTGTTTTAGAAATGTACAATGACAATACAATGTATTTTTGTGATGTGTACCACCATGATATAAGTGCCTTGGAATACTAGATAATACCATAGTAATGAAAAAGTTACTATATATGATAAATGAAAGTACCATACTTTTTGTAATTGAACACAAATTAATAATCTATTTATCCAGCTGTACCATGTTTTATAGGAACGTACCATGATATTACCCTGTGATACCATGGTACCCCTAAAATGCTATTTTAATTAGATTTATTTGTGTTTTTATTTTTTGTGTTAAGCAGCACAGTCAGCATTCAGCAGAACTCAAACAACTTTCACTTTTCTGACAGATCAAACTCCATCGAGTGTATTATCTGTCAACAGTTCAAGTCACCGTGTGAAAGTGTAACAGAGTCGCATCCATCTCCCCGGAGTGGGACACGGTGTAGTTTATTCCTGTCAGGGGCTGTACAGTAAATTATCCTATTTCTGTCACTCTGTGTGGGGAAGCAAAATATGAAGTGTTCAATCAAACCACGAGATGTCAAACCCAGATCTCTATATGGGATTCTTTTGTAAGGGGCTGTAAATTTGAGAGCTGGTTCTAAATGCTCTCTGCCAGCAGTCTTGTGCAGGGCTCAAGAGACTCCAAACAATTTCCACATGAGGGAAGAGAAAATTAAACCTAGTGAATTATCATTTTAAAAAATGTTTAAGCCCCAATTCTACTACTATAAACAATCTAGATGTTTTACATATAAGTTTTTATATTTTATTTCTTTCATTTTTTTTGTAAAGATTATAAAAAAATAAAAATAAATGACATTTTACATTAATAGTATAATGTGTCAAATATATATATATGTATATATATATGTATGTGTGTATATATGTATGTGTGTGTATATATATATATATATATATATATATATATATATATATATATATATATATATATATATGCAGTATACACACACACATATATATATATATATATAAACATTTATCATATAATGTCAAATATATTCTATACTTAATATTTTATTATAATAAAAACATTTAAATATATAATTTATATTTTAGGGAATGATTTTTTCCAGTGTGCATATTTTATATTATTTTAATAATATAATGCAGTTCGTATTCAGAGAATGAGATTTAAAAAAATATATATATTTTTTTCTTTTTGCATTACAGATGAATGGGAGGAAGTATGTGCTTAGCTGTGTTGAAAATAATGCCAAAATAAAATAATAATAATAATAATAATTCAAAATATGTCAATTTTTATTTTATATTCATGTTTTAATATTATTTAAATAATAAAATATAATTCCTATTTACAGATACTTTGCATTACAGTAATGAAAATGGGAAGAGGGATATGATTAATTGTCATGAAAATAATGTCACAATGCAAAGAAAATCATATAAAGAATAAGGAGGGATATGCTTAATTGTCACATATTTTCTTTGGGCGAAACATTATTTTATATGTCTTTCATTTGAATATTGGGGGTGGAGGGGGTGAAATATGATTTGGATGTGTTCTTTAAGTGTTGTTTTATAAGATTCATCTCTTTATTTGGACTGAAACCCGTAGCTGTGCAGAAACAAAGAGGCCGAGACCCAGAGCATCATTGTCTACAGTGTCACTTTTGGTGAGTGATTTATGGTTATGCAAATATGCATGTCTGGGAAGAGAGCAGCCACTGTCCCAGAGACTCATGGGATGAATCAAGAGTGGAAGCCCTGAGTCAGACTTAAAGCTGAGGCAGCTGTAAACAAGATGGAAGTAAGAGAGAGAGACAGGGAAATGAAAAAGAGAGAGATGGAGTAATGAGATCCATGCAGAGAAACGGCCTTCACTGGCAACCCTGTGAGTGATGAGTTACAGGCCAGAGCAGACAGACACATGTGTGACTGGATTACTTTAAGTGTGACTGCATTGTTAAGTACCAAAGTGTTTCCGTGCTACTGTATTGTTTATGTTTGCATTGGAAGTTCATTTCAGAAATCAAATATAGAATATTGTATACTAATTTATATTGAGCCATAACCTTCAGCTCAGTTGCTATTTAATTTAGTTACCCATTAAGGAAGGCACTAAAGGATGCTGCAAGACTTAAATATGGCCCTGAATGACACAATTTGCTGCACTCTATGAAATGTTTAGTGCTGTTTGCTTAAAGTTGTGTATTTATGCACACTTTATTTGATGTCCCTGCCGTTTTGCACTGAATTTCCCTTCAGGGATCAATAAAGTATGTGTTCCATCTGTCTGTGCTTACGTGCGCGCACTCGACGCCGTTAGAGGGCCCTCTACTGGCCGAGACGAGCAACGCGTGCTCAGCGTGCGTCCTAAACCTGAAAAAGGCCTTGGTTCAATTTAACTACCCATAAAAAAGTGAATCCCTCATCCATCCTTTTTCAAAACCTTGACACAGAAAGTCAATACGGCCTTACTGCCGATTCCGTTTTCATAGCCTGATTCATAATGATTTACTTCCCTGACAGCTGAATTTTCCGGAGGCTTTATGAAGCTTCAGACTGGATGTGAAGGATCTTGGCACCTGTAAATCGTTCCAGTCAGGTGGCTTCCCAGGGCCGGTGGAAATATTGTGTGGCAGATGGAGGCACTTACACGCAGAAAGGTGGCATAGTGTGAGATCGAGGAGTTGAGAAAAACTCATCACACATTCTGAGGCGGCTTATTTTAGACACACATATTGCTAAAGCGCCGGATCTGATTCATCGCACACCTCTGCTGCTCAGAGACTCCAGTCCTGCTGGAAAAACAGCCGTTGAGTTTCAACTGGTACAAACCGAGATCCTTAAGAATGCATGGGTCGTTCGCTCAGAAAACGCATCCGTCTGTGCAGTTGTTGATTTTTGTTTTAGGCCTATGTAAAAATGCACTGGACCCATGAGCGCCAACATTTTAACATGATGTGTCAAGTTATCTTGTACAACACTCAAAAGACCACAAGCAGCTTAGGCCAGTTTAACTGGGGGTTTATGTATACTATTGCAATAATACATGTCCAAAACTTTCATCAGTTTCAGTTTCATCATAGTAGAAGTCTGTAAAAGCACTGTACACTGAAAAGAAACAATATGTAAGATGTACTTAATTTTTCTTTAGCAAGTTGTTGCACACATACTTAAGTCAAATTTAAGAATGGACTTAAGTAAAACCTACTTAACTAAGTTATGTAAAATCAGCAAAGGAAATTTAACGTCGCCAGTTAGAGTTTAATGAGTAATTTCTACTTAATTATTTTATGTTTACTATGCACATATACTTTACTTAAGTACATTTCATTCAGTCACAGTTTGTATACTTTATACTCAAACAATGTAGTAATAAAACCATGCTATTAAAGCACGTGGTTCACTTACAAGTATGTACTGTAAATAAGCATATAGATGGCTTGTTATTCCTTTTAGGATAATATATTTAGATTTAACTCAAATGAACACAGAGACCTCAATTCTTGGTACACAATACACAATGACACTAACAATCAGCAGATAGTTGATGAGCATGAATGGGTCATTTTAAGTAGAAAATGAACTCCAGGTGTCACAAAACAGCAAGTTACTAACCCTAACAACAAAAGACACCACAAACAGTGTAAATAGTGCTCTTATTAATTATTCATGCCCCAGTGCATGATGGGAACAACAGAATCATTACTTTGATATTTACTCAAAGAATCCTTGTAAACGTAACAATTTCAAGTAAAATATACTTATAACCTCAAACTTCAATTTCTATAATCTTAAATTGAGTACTGTTATATAATTTACTATTTTTTTTCTTCTTAATGTAACAAAATAATGTAACCTATTAAATTTTGTTTTGGTGGTATGAATTAATGTTGATTCAGCAACATTAAAAATATGTTTGATTTGATTTTTTTTTTCCAGTGTAAGACTAGTTAAATCCTTCGATTTTATATCCTTCGATTTTAATCCAAGAATTTTAAAATAAATAAATAATGTTTCCAATAAACCAATGAATAAATAAATAAAAACTGAAAATGGTAATTTGTTGCCATGACTTTCTCCAACAATTTTATGGACGTTTCCTTTAACCCTGAAACACAACGTAATAAAGTGCAGGTAAAACTCCTGTAAAAAAAAAAAAAAAGTAAAGTTCCTTCATAGTGTGAGCCCACTTTTACTTTTTTTTTTTGTTTTTTTTTTTTTACAGTGTATTTTTGTTAGTCAATAACTATGGTAAATTTCACAGTGCCTTGCAGCTTAAACACAGTGTATCCCTACAGACAGTCTGAAGACATTTGTGTGAGTGTTGGAAGACTGAGATGCTGCTCTTGACCAGCTGCTTGTGCTAATTGTGTTGTGCAGGTATGCCCACCTGTGAGCTTTTTTCCATTCATGCGTCCACACTGGCATCTGTTGGTTTTGTTCGTTGTGTGTGTTTGAGAGTTGTGTAGAGTTATGTCGCTTTCTGACTCAGTGGAGTGAGAGATGATGAGACAGATATTCACTCCTCCACTCATCTTGATTTAATTCTGCTTCCTTATTCACCCAGAACTAATGCAAGACTTCAGGGCGACTCATACATAAATAACCTGTGTTTGGGAAGCCAAAACTGAAATGCTAGCGTTACAGTATATCTTAGTAATGATCTCAAGTTCACAGAATTGACAAACACTTACACTCAGAGATATCTAGGCTGTTATCATCACTTTGATCAAAGACAAAAAAAAAACAACAACTTTATTTTCATCATTCCTAGTCTTCATTTGTATATATAGTCTAATATCTTACTCTAGGGTTTTACTTTGATCTTGTCAGTGATTACTGTTGTTGTTGTTGTTTTTCAGTTCTCTTGCATTCTTGTTACATTTCAGTTGACTTGTAATAATATTTTAATAATAATACAATTATAATTATTGATAATGTAATTGTATTTTATACTTCAGATTATCAGTGTCACCTATTGATACAATCAATTTTAATATTTTATTGCATATTAATTAAATAATATTCATTAGTACAAATAATAATAATCATAAATTTAGCTCTAATAATAATAATTATTATTATACAACTTATTAAAAATGAATTAAAAATTAAATAAATAATTAAATAAAACTTAATAATTATAAGTAAGTTAATTTAATACATCTATATTAATTTGATAATATTAAATAATAAGAATAATTAACTTTGCTCTAATACAATAGAATTGTTATTCTATTCTACTCCATAATTATTTTTGTTTTATAATAAAGTAACTTAAGTATTATTACTATTACTGTTTAATTATTTACTTTATAACGTCAACAAGTAACTTATTTATGATAATAATTATTATTATTATTATAAAACTTAATTAAAATTAATTAGTAATGAAATTAATGAAATTAAAAAATACTTAATGCAATAGAATTGTTCTATAAAATATTGCTTTATTTCTATAATATTAATAAGTAACTTACTGATAATAATAACTATAATAATAATAATTTTACTCTATAGTGCAATACAATTGCTCCATAAAAAGATATAATATACTATTAATGAATATATAATAATATTAGTAAGTTACCTCTGTACAATAATAAAATATTTTATAATCATGTTTTATATTTGTTTTATAATATCAATTTGAAGCATATTGATACTAACAAATTAATAGTTATAATATCTTTATTATGTAAAGTAGCTTACACTTACTAATACAACTACTACTGCTAATAACATTAAAACAATGTTACACTAAATTAGATACTATTTATATCTATCTTTCATTTCTTTATGATATTAACCAGTAACTTAATAATACAGGTAACTTTATAGCTTAAAGTATTTTTGGAGTACTCTGCTGTGGAGTTATGAAATGATGGTGGAATCCTTACATGAGGGATTTTTCTTCTTCAGTCCTGTAGCTCTCTCATCTAGCAGGCGTGAGCTCTCGTGTGGGCACAGTGCGAAACCCCCAGAGATTTCACGGAGCTGCGGGTACGGCGTGGGTGAGGCCCGGCCCGGCCGCTCCATCTGTTAATCTCTATTTCCAGCCCTGAGATCCGGATCCAAATCAAAGCAGGGCTGACAGGGCCCTCGGGCGCCTCTCATATGCTGTGAACTTCAGCGCGCTTTATCATTTCAGACTTCCTCCTGCACCCAAACAGAGCTAATACTGCTCAAAACATATATTTAAATAACTGCACATAGCACTGGCAACACATTTCTCCTCCTCTAAAAAGATATTTCCAGAAAAAAGAGTGTGCAGTGACATCTGTGAAAAACATTGTGTTCAGCGATAAATCAAAGACATGTGGGTGTGTCCTACATTTACCCACCTTATTATGAATTTAAAGAAATGAAAGGGGAATCGTTTAGGTTATGTAGGTCAACGTGCGCACAATAATCACGAGCTGTTGATCCTCGTCATGACTGACCATTCTGCTGATCATCAAGACTTCAGCCTGTCAGAGTGCTCACAACACATCGCTGTAGACAGCATCAGCTCAATAAAAAACATCAGAATGACAGAGTGGATATAGATAAAAGATAAAGATATAGATAAAATAGTCTGCTAAATGCATGAATTTAATTTAATTTAATTTTAATTCCATTATTATTATTATTATTATTATTATTATCATCGATCATATATATGATGGTTAATATAAAAAAAATCTTATTTTTTTGTCCATCAAAATATCACTGCCATATAATAAAAAAGGTGAATTTTAAATACATTTACATAATTGCCCAAGATGCTGTGTTTACTTCTACAGTGAAAAAAAGCAATCAATTAAGAAATATTCTGTTTCTTTATTTAAAATAAATAAATAAGTTAGTCCAACTTCTCTACTGCTTTAATTAGTGATGCTGTTTTATGTTTATTATGTTGCTTAAAACAACAGAACAAATTTATTATTATGCAAACAATGAAAAAAAATGTATTTACAATAAAATTAAAACTTATTTCATTTTTTATACTTACATAATACTTACACACATAACAGTAACATTAAAATAACTTAAAATAACAAGAGTAGGTTAGCTATTTAATAATTCTACATATGTAATAATGGATGGATTTCTGTAGCTGCTTTTCGTATGTGTCTCATCTCATAATTGAGCTGTTGTTGACATCTAGCGATGATTACATTTACTGCACCAGCGTGACGCTTACGTAGCCTTGATGTCACCTACGTTTCTCATACGTCATTACGTTCCCATGATGCACTGCGAAAGTAGGTGAGTTTTTTTTAAAGGCTATTTTTGCTTATTTGTACCTTTTTTAAATAAAACCCTAGATCGATTTTACTCGTGTCTTCTTCGTGTCTCTTCTTTCGCTCGGTCAGCTTGACGTGATCGTCACTTTATCACCGTCTCTGTAAAAGGAGGCGTGTTTGAAGTGATGCTGACTGTGAATCTGGTAATCTTTAGCTTTGCGCAGTGGCAGTATCGTAGCCTATGAGGTTTATCCGAGGCGCGATTATTGCTAATTGAAAACTTTACCCAATACCCCGCCATGACGACTTGAAATATAGTCGGCGTTGGCAATTTTTGACGGTCTTTACGGAGACTGATACACTTGTTCAAAATAGACTATATGTAATTATACTTATAAAATTGTTTAGAGTTAATAGTTATAAGAATAATTCTGTGACAGAACAGTACTGATTAAATTTGAGATAGACATTTAAAACATTTCTAAAAAAAATGTTTTTTTGAAAACTTGTACCGTGTTTATTGTTACACTAAAAAATTGGTTTGTTAGAACTTATACTGTATTTATTGTTACACTTAGTTAATTATGTTACTTTGGTTGAAACAGCAACAATGCTTATCTGTATGAATTCATAGATCTATGGAAATTGGAGGTTTATGGAATCACGTTAAGTTCAATAATAATGAACGCAACTTTGTAAAACTGAACGTAACGTTTTCAGAAAATGTGAAACTTATGCCATTACAATACACAATAGTGGTTCTTTCTAGAGATTCGTTCATTTTCAGTTCGTTCACCAAAATGATTCGTTCAGAATCGTTCACTGATTCGTTCAGTGCTCATTTCTTCGTATTAGTGTGGGATTTATGGCTCTTTGAGGGGATCCGGATCTTCGCGATCCGTTCCTTTCAAAGAGCCGTTCAAAAGAACTCTTTTTAAATATTTAGTCAGTTTTAAGAAGCCAGCATGGGGGCATCTCAGTTTATCCTGGAAATAATCACTGGGAGGAATGATGAGGTGAGATTTGTAGTCAAATAATTAAAACTCAGATATCACACACCAATATCTGAGTTTGAATTATTCTGAAATATTGATTATTACCTCATTTGTCATGTGTGGACTATATTCCATAGGGTTGCACAAATCCCTCTGCTTAGACAGTGACATCACTATTTTGGATTTACCTTTAGTACAAAGTGTGTGTGTAAAGCTACGTTGACTTATGTTATTCATACAATACCTACTCACAAATAAACATCAAAAACAAAGCCAGCTGCAATGAAATTCTGTGCAAAACAGCTTTTACTACAAACACTTCCACACAAGAACATTGTTATCACACAAGAACATTTTGATAGAAAACTAAAAATATTTAAAGTAGATAAAATTCTAATAAATAAAATGGAAATGTCTACATACTACTGTAAACTTTGCAAATAGGACATCAGCCCCTTCAAGTCAATGAACAATAACAAAGTGGGCTGCAATGAATGTCTGTGACAGCTGACAATGACAGAGGCACGCAGGTTTTTTTTCCACTGGAGTCCTACTCACGTGAAGGATGCGTGCACAACTAATAACTAATATCATCACGCTATAAAGGGTTGGCCTGCGCTGGGTGCGCCCCTCCCCCTATAACTGTTCTGTCTCGCGGAGGAGCTCATTTGTGTGCATCTTTGTGAAACACGCATAGGAAAAAAGAACGACAGAAAGAACGGCTCCCCTCCAGCCGCGACTCGGCTCCCATCGTTCATGTTTATGAGCTGTTCAAAAGAATCGGTTCGTTCGCGAACGTCACAACTCTACTTCGTATTACACAAAATAAGCCAGTAGGTGGCAAAAAAAAGAGTGTATTATGTGTTATGTGGCAACGACTGTATTCACTTGTTACTAAAACTGATCTAGTTTTATCAAAATGTATGCATGATCGCATTCAATATGTAAAGTCTAATAAAGTTGTTCGATGAACAAAGCACAAGGTTTTCTTGCCTAATTAGCATTTTAATTGTTTGGTCAGACAGTTTTAGTGGTGGAAATTATGATTCTTTCTAGAGATTCGTTCATTTTCAGTTCGTTCACCAAAATGATTCGTTCAGAATCGTTCACTGATTCATTCCGTGATCATTTCTTCTATTACACAAAATATGCCAGCAGGTGGCAAAAAAAGTGTATGTGTTATGTCTTTAGTCAACGAACGTATTCCATGTTACAACTGATCTGGCTTTATTAAAATGTGTGTAATCGCATTCAATATATAAAGTCTAATTAAGTTGTTCAGATGAACAAAGCACAAGGTTTTCTTGCCTAATTACCATTTTAATTGTTTGGTCAGACAGTTTGGTCCGTGTACCTTCGTATAATTCGTTTTTTAATTTAATATTGAAATCTGAAAAATTAAAAACTGCACGTTTTTCTTTTTTTCATTTGTCCAAACAAAACGAAAAATTAAGACTTCGGCTTCGTTTTTTTCGTTTTTATGTTCACAACTTGAATATCCGATCCCTACATGTGGGCGGTAATGAAACGCCCCCCTCCGCTGATTGGTCAACCAAACATTACAACATATGATAGTCCTAAAGACATAATAGGAGTCCTAGGGATTCTTAACGTGTTTATTTCTACTAAATTTTATCTCTTTCTCTTCATCATTTTGGTCCTTTGGCACACGACTGTTTTATTATAGTACCCACCTATCAAAATCTGTCTGGCAAAGCTGCGCGACTCACTGCAGCGCGGGGAGAATATAGCCTATTTGTAGCGAAGCGCAGATTAATGTCAACATGTAAGGTTAGTCATAACTTTTGTTTTAGACAATATGCTGCACTTTAAACCATGGGGGAACTTAAATAAAATGACAGATATGAATATAAATTAGCACATATATTATTTTTATATTTTGAGTTTTATTCATAGAGCACTTTATGCAAATTTCGGAAATCATAGGTTGTTTTCCCACTAGCATGGGACTAATGGTTCGTCAGAGTGCTTGTTCCAGTGATTGAATTTAGTGAAATGTGAATTCGACGTCATCATTTGAATGTAAACTCATTTGAGTTATAAGAACATATCAAAACCCTGAAATAACACTTCGAACAATAAACCATAGATCAGTGTCAGAAATTACCATTCCCATAAAGGGCACCTGATTTTCTGTTTTCTTTTTTTTCATTTTACCTTTTGTATGTCATATTTAATGTTAAATTTTTACATAAAAAAACATTAGAATAATATGACAATAGGCTGTTACCAATTAAATCAGTATTCAGAGATGATACTTTTATAGATGTATTTACAGTTTAATGCTGATCAGACAGCTGTACGTGCATTTACATAGCAATTACAAATGTATAATGATTTAATATTAATGTTTTATACAACATTTTTAATACAGAAATATGAAAAAAAAAATTATGAAATGAAAATGATACTTGAATTATGAAAGTAATATCACCACTAGGTGGCGGTATTTCATTGTGTTAATAAAGAAGCCTTTTATTCAATCTATTCGTTCAAAATGCTTCATTAATTGATTCAGAAATAAAATCTGTCTCAGATAAAAAAAGTTGCTGTCTATGATAATTGGTCAGTGAATTGTTGTCTATAATAATGGATCTTTCAAAGACTGTGATTCTTTAAGGAACGATGCACCATTCTTTGCTCCTACTGTGAGTCACACAGAGGTTCTGTGACGTGGGCAGCGAAAATAAAAAACTTCTATGCTATCAGTTAGATAGCCAGTACCCAATATTAATTGAATAAGCTCAGACTATTGTCTAAAACTACCTATTGTCTAAAACTACCTCTCTCCACCTTCAATACCACGACTTAGGTGCCCTTGAGCGAGGCATCGAACCCCCAACTGCTCCCCGGGCGCCGCAGCATAAATGGCTGCCCACTGCTCCGGGTGTATGCTCACAGTGTGTGTGTGTGTGTGTGTGTGTGTGTGTTCACTGCTCTGTGTGTGTGTGCATTTCGGATGGGTTAAATGCAGAGCACAAATTCTGAGTATGGGTCACCATACTTGGCTGAATGTCACGTCACTATGTTCACATAAATGAATAGTGGTCTGCGCTTGTCTAATACATTCTCCCCGCGCTGCAGTGCACAAAGTATAGTGCAGGTGCGAAGTAAATTAATATTTACTTGATAAACTACATGTTTCACTGGTAAGTTGCATAATTTATGCCTACACAAAAGAAAGTTCTGTAGGGTTTGCCTTGGTACGGTTTGTGTCAAGCCATTCGTTAATCTGGGCTGCGTTTCTCGATAACGATCGATTTTAGTGCTGAAGACCGTTTTCTACGAGTCATTTTACGATCGTCCGTTATTGTTTCATGTGCGTTTCCCAAAAATGCACTTAACACAGTTGCACGTAGCTGTGCTTTAAAGAGCATATTGCAGGTTAGAAGACCCAACGAGTCAATGTATAGAAAAATAATGTAGGAACTAGATTTTCTGAAAAAAAAAAAATTATAAATACGCTAGTGGCTTCTGGAGTCGTTTTTGTGATAAAATTTTACTTCCGCATCTGAAAATGGGCGTGACGGGCGTGACGTAGCAAGAGGGAGAGCGGTCGATCCAAACAACAGGGGAAAAAATGGACCGCAATGACGTTTCAGACGCTGAGGAAATTGTTCATACTTACTTGTATGACGGACCACAGCCATACAATTATGAACCTGCTAGGCTGCCAAGAGAGCAGGGACAGGCCAGGATTAATGTTAGACAGAACAACGGTCAGAGGAGACAAATTGAGTTTTGGTGTCTTGGTGAGAGACCAGTGTTAGCTTATAGATACACGTTCGCTAACGATATAAACTGTTCTCACAATATTGTACAGATTATTACCATCGTATAACAGTTAATAGCAAACATCGATATCTCCTCACCATCCGCTAGCTGCCTGTCCCCTGAACACAAACGCAGCTAAAACATATATCACACTATTTGATGCCATTGGTATAAGACTGGTATAAGCCTGCACTTAACCAACTAACTCTAGCACTTTTCCTATTCTTGTCTTTTAATTTTACAAAAAAAAAAAAACACCTACCTATGCGTTCTATACTAGACTAACTGAGACTTGCCATGGCACTTGTATACTGTTGTTGTTCTCTTGTTGACCTGACTGCTTCTATTGTTCTCATTTATAAGTCGCTTTGGATAAAAGCTGCTAAATGATTAAATGTAAATGTAAATGACTATCAATATTGATATTTCTTCCATGTCTCAAGGCAATACCGCTACACTGCTTACCAGACATGGGGACTTGTGACTTGGACTCAAGTCGACTCCAGTCGCTATTTTTATGACTTGTGACTTGACTTGACAAAAAATAAAATACTTGAGACTTGACTCGGACTTGGAAGTTAAAGACTCAGGACTTGACTTGACTTGAGACAGGATGACTTGAATGACTTGAGTGTTAATCACATTATGTTTTCAGTTTGAATATAAAATATATAAATTATTTTTAAAAAATAAAATTGATTACTCAGCTGGAGCGCAGGCTGAGAATCGCGTTGTCATGTCATGACATCATCAGTCATGCCCTCTCTACCTTACGCAGACAACGCCCCAACCGCTCCCTGGGCACCGCATTTTGTTTGATTCCATGATGTATTTTACTGAACATGAGTATTTACAATGCAAATCCAAATTATTTTAATTTACTGTTACTTATATCTTGTCTTTTAACTTTATTAAGATCAGATTCTGCAGGTAAAATTACAATAATAAGGTGACTTGACTTGACTTACTACAGGACTTGACTTGACTTGACTTGACATAACTTGTGACTTGACTTGACTTGACTTGCCCAAGAAAAAAATACTTGGGACTTACTTGAGACTTGAAGGTTAAGACTTGAGACTTACTTGAGACTTGCACATGTGTGACTTGGTCCCATCTCTGGTGCATACCGACAGGTTGTCCGCTGGGCCTATGGCATTCTGGGCAGGCACATCAGGAAGCCCTTACCTGCATGTGTTGTGTCAGCCATTAGAAGACAGTTTCTAGAGAGTTACTAGAGGAAGGAGGACTCTATAAAGGTTTTGAATGGCCCAATTTTGTTGACAATCAATAGAAAATAAACAAACAAATCACAAATTGTCGTATAAAACTTTTTATGATCATATATACAATTTAACAATATTTCGGGTATCACACTAAGATTTCGTTAACATGTTAGATCGTGAATGCTGTGTTATATACACGCCAACAGCCTCATCCTTGTTGATCCTCTGGAGGGATCTGGAAAGGGGGAAAGGGGAGCAGGTGTAGTGGAAAACAAAACTGTGCTGCATTCTCGTAGAGCCTGTGGCGACCTGGAGTATTCCTCTCTCAGAGACTCCATGAGGGCTGATGCATATGCTGGGAGAAGGAAGCAAAAGTGTAGATCACATTCATTGCTAACTCGTGGTCTGACTTGCTTAATATTTAAGAACTGACTGAAACTGCCCACCATATGATGGCTTTTCCTTAACAGGACGGACTACCCAGCCACCTTTGCAGAACCTTGGGTAGCAAACCGCATACGACGCCTCACCATCACTGGTTCGAGCAACTTCTCTGCTGCCATTGTGGTTGAAATGCAGGGCTACCAAGAGAAGTCTGTAGAAAAAAAAAGTCATTTTACCCATTTCAAGTTGTGCATATGTAAATTAACCCAGAAGTAAAAAACTGGGGGGAAAAAGCATTGCTTACTGCAAATTTAATAAAATTTGGGCTGCTGTGTTAGACTGCATTAGTTTCAGAAAGTACTCATTCTTTCACATCACACACTTACCTGCTGTACATCCCAAGAAAGGAGAACCCAGTGTGCTTTGGTGCAAAGTGCAGGATAAGGGAGTGAAATGCCTCCAGTGAAAAGGTCTGATGCTGTGGGACAACTGCCGAACATCCTTTACCAGTGCTGTTCTAGTAGCTACACTCTCCAGCTTAACTGCTACAGTTGATCCTGCATAAACAAACATTTTGTTTTTAAGATGAGTCATGAGTGTACGACTTTTTCAGAATCGATCCGATACCAAAAGTTCAGAGTATTGACCGATACCAGCTCCATTTTAAAAACAAAAAATCAAGTAGAATTTATATAACTGTGTGTTGAACTGATAATACCCATTTTGTGTGTTAAACAATCTACTTAATACAGACAACTTCATTATAAAGAAAAACAACACATCCAAAAAATAAATTATCATAATCTGTGACAAAAATGCTATTATAAACTACATTAGTGGATAAATCAGCAGTAAAATTTAATCTAGAAAAATCTGAACATTTAGGGAAGAAAAAAAATAATTTAGTGGGAAACAAATAAGAGACAATAAGTGTAACACCTAATCTGGTAAAACTTTACCCATTGCTCTTTGCATTGTGGTAAAATACATTAATAAAAAACAATTATTTTATAGCCTACTATAAAAAATGTTTATGTATAGCACAGCTGTTTAATGAGTCACTGTATTATGATATGAAAGGCTCCAATACAGTGCGGCACAAAGCACTTATGCTGCGCTTTAGGCCCTCTAACTCACACCAGCTGCTACTTGGGACCTCGGAGCTCTGTAAAAAATATTTTGTCATCTCACTGTGTAACATTAAACAGGTGATATGTGTGTTTGATAATTTTAACTTACCTGGACAAGTTGAAGATCTAAAACCTTGTTGATTCTGTCCTCAATCAAAGAGTATGTGCCATATTTTGCACAATGGCCAGGAGAATCTGACCTATGAATGTCAAAAACAGTTTAATTCATATGGTTAAGCACAAAAACTAATACATTAAACTATATCATCCAGTTTAGACTTGTTTTCCATTGTAATGATATAAGCTGAAGTGTGCTACCTGCAGTCACCAGACAGGATCAGTCCACCCCTCATCTCTTTCAGATCTCTGATTATCCCTGCCTGCTCATTCTGCCACGCCTGCACGATGGTTGGAATCGTGTACAAGCGCTGATGGCGAAAATAGGTGCTGGCACTGATGCTCTGAAGCCCAAACAGCTTCAACATCCTGATGGTCTGGGTAGCCATGCAACCTGAAAAGTGGATGGCCCCCCTCAGTAATAGGTTGCAGGCTGGCATATTGCGATGCAGCATTGGCTGGTTCTGCCAAAAACGCTGATACCCACATGCTGCACAGACCTAAGAGATGTATGTGAAAGGCAGAAAATGACTATAACATACAAACAACAAAGTATAATGATTAAAACAAACTATACACGTTATGTTACAACATCATTTTCTACCAGAAAACACAAATAGTTTCTTACTTGCTTTATTTTTACAAAAGTTCCCTCCTGCTTCTCAACATTGCCTTGGGTTTCCTCACAACAGGCTGGGCAAATGGTAAAGAGAAACATCAACTGGCTTTGGCACACAATGAACTTATCAGCAGCACTGAAAAAAAAGAAAAACATTATTTTTGACTTGACACAATTTGATCATATAAAAACTTAAATAAAAGAAAAATAAGTCTTACTTGAGGTCAGGGTGAGATTCCTGCTGTGGTTCCTCATCAGATGAATCACTTGTCATTTCCCCCTCTGGGATCCATGACATATTACCAGGTTTGTCCATGAAAACAGAGGATGACTCATCATCGGTATGCACATGACTGGGCAATGGAGTTGACGTTGATTTCTCAAACCTTTCTGTCTGAGTCCCCACACTGACCATCTTGGGCTGTGCCTGGACAGCTAGAATAAAAATAGGTCCAGTTATACAATTGTGTAACAGCATGTATACGATACATCATAAATATATTTTTTTTACTTTGAGCAATGATGGAGCTATAACGTAACTTGACTCTTCTTAGAAGCAAATAAAAGAAAACAGCTTCTTGGAAAAAATTAAATGTAATATTGTAACGTAAGTAGGCTAGTTATTAAAGTTGCTGATCTGTAGACACTGGATAGTTCATTCATTGCACATTATATTTAATGTAAAATGTTAATCCACCTGATGAACGATGTGAAGGTCTGAGGTCACACTGTGAGCCAAAGTGATGCACAGATGATTGAGGGGCCAGTGGAGAGAAAGGCTCTTGCTCTGGGTCAGCAACAAACACTGCAGCACTGGCTGAAGATGTATCTCCCACTTCATAACTTGCAATTTCTGATAAATCCTTATAAACAAACATGACAAATTTCGAATTAGCTGTGCTAGCAACTAGCATTAGTTATTATGCCTAACAAGCTAGCTGCGTTACTTTACAACTTATACACACCACGTTGCTTCTCATTATTTAAATCATTATGTTGACTGATTTGTTAGTTAGTAAATGTAAAAAAAAAAAAAAAAAAAAAAAGACTTACGTTGCACAGTTCACGTTTTCGTCGAGCTGCATCTCTGACGGATCCGTGACCACCGTGTTTCCCGCCGGCGGGAGAACCCGAAGCTACGTGCACTGAAGGAACCGCACCAGCTCTGAGTCTTACTTCGGTATCCCATGTTGAACTCCATCATATCGCCGGGACGATAATCCTCCGATCTGAAGTGAACACTACACACGACCGCGTTTTCCGAAGCCGAAGCGGAAGAGAAATCCCGTCTCTTCACCTGCACAAACCGCACCCAGGCACGAAAGATAGCACCGTCCTTTTTCTTGTTAGGAAACCGGTGGACTCGATGTCCTGACAGGCTGGAGTTTTTGCAAGCTCCACAAACACAATAATTTACCATGACGATGATAAATTGAAATACAAAACCTACTGAAAACACACTGACTCACGACCGCTTTTACTGAATACCAACCTACTCTGCACTGAGCAGCGGCAGCGCACAGCAGCACACGTCTCCCTCTTGTGACGTAAAATGACGCGATGTTGGAAAAAAAGCGTTTTTTACGAGCAGTCAAAGAAACGCTCACTTTATCTACTAAATTGGTGTCCTTATGTCATTTTAAACCATTTTAAATCCTGCATTATCTTTTTATATGGTATTTTCATACACGGTTAAATATTAATTTAGATTTTTTTTTAACCTGCAATATGCTCTTTAATAAATGACTTACCTGCAATTGGTTCCCTCTCCGTGTTTCCTGTAACACTGTTCGTGACAGAAGGACTCCGTCATTCTAGGAACCAGCGATATGTCGTTTTTCCGTTCCCAAGCCAAGATGGCGGAGCGGCGAGCCAAGTATCTTAGGTTGACCGCCCTTCCGCCAAGAGGGAAATGAAGTGGGTGCCCTGGCTCAGGTGTTCTGGTCCCTGGCCGAGGGCATGGGCTACAACGATGCGGCCCTCAAAGACTATTTCAATGGCGGGCTGGATGATCCAGTGTCTCAGGAGGAGATGGCGCAGTTAGAGACACTGGAATTCTGGGAATTTGTGCGCTACCTGCAGCATCGGCTTCGGTGGGATGCCCCAGCCACTCCTGTCTCTTCCGGCGGGGTGGTCGTCAGCCCAGCACCACTGCCCAGGATGGCAATCAGCCCAGTGCCACAGCACAACATGGCCGCTAACCCAGCGCAAATGCCCAAATTGGCCACCAGTCCAGCGCCACAGTACAGGATGGTCGCCAGCCCAGCACCACAGCACAAGATGGCCGCCTGTCCTGAGTCATGGCCCAAGATGGCGGTTTGCCCAGCGCCGCTGCACAGGATGACAGTCACAGCTGACCCTCTGGAGTCGAGTCAGGTTCCACTGAACTCTCCAGAGTCGAGTCAGGTTCCAGTTGACCCTCCGGAGTCGAGTCAGGTTCCATTGAACTCTCCGTAGTCGAGTCAGGTTCAACTGAACTCTCCGGGGTCGAGTCAGGTTCCAGTTGACCCTCCAGAGTCGAGGCAGGTTCCAGTTGACCCTCCAGAGTCGAGTCAGGTTCCAGTTGACCCTCCAGAGTCGAGGCAGGTTCCAGTTGACCCTCCAGAGTCGAGTCAGGTTCCAGTTGACCCTCCAGAGTCGAGTCAGGTTCCAGTGAACTCTCCAGAGTCGAGGCTAGTCCCCGATGACCTTCCAGAGTCAGGGCTAGTCACTGATGACCTTCCAGAGCCAGGGCTAGGTATCATGGACTTTCCAGAGACTAGGCTGGTCACCGTTGACCTTTCAGAGTCAAGTCAAGTCACTGGTGATTTTCAAGGACTGAGTCAAGTCTCTGGTGATTTTCAAGGATTGAGGCAAGTCACCGGTGATCTTCATGAACAAGGGCAAGTCACCTCTGATCTTCATGAACAAAGGCAAGTCACAATTGATCTTCATGAGCAAATACAAGTCACCAATGATCTTCATGTACAAATACGAGTCACCAATGATCTTCATGAGCAGTGTCAGGCCAGCACCAATCTTCTGGAGTCCAGTAAGGACACCAGGGGATTACCAGAGTTTCGTCGTCCCGTTGGTCCAGCCGCACGGAGGTTTGCTCCGCCTTGGGGGGCTCTGGTCCTGACCACATGGCTGTGGTGGTCTTCTGCTCCGCCCTGGGGGGCTTCCACCCTGACCACATGGTTGTGGTGGTCTTCCGCTCCGCCCTGGAGGACACTGGCTTCGACCACAAGGACGTGGTGGTCTTCTGCTCCGCCCTGGGGGGCTTCCGTCCTGACCACACGGTTGTGGTGGTCTTCTGCTCCGCCCTGGGGGGCTTCCACCCTGACCACACGATTGTGGTGGTCTTCCGCTCCGCCCTGGAGGACTTTGGCTTCGACCACAAGGACGTGGTGGTCTTCTGCTCCGCCCTGGGGGGCTGCATGTTGTTTTTTGTTTTTGTGTTTACTCCTGTTCCTGTTCCTCTCTGTCAGTCTGGCCCTCCGTCCCTCCTCCTGAGCCTCCACCTGTCCGCCTCCCTCCTGGTCTCTGTTTTGTGTCTGTCGTAGAGCGTCTGGGAGCCACTCCGCAGAGGGGGGGGTACTGTCACAGTGTCTGGGTTGTGTCCCTGGGTTTCCACTAGATGTCCTCCTTTCTCACTGTGTCTGTCACCTTATCACTTCCTGTTCCCTTATTTGGTCACCTTCCTCCTTGTTGAGTAATTGATTGTTCCCCACCTGTCTCCCTCATCATCCTTCTTTGTATTTATACACGGTCTGTCTGAGTCTGTGTTACGGAGTCCTTGTTTAATGTTGAAAGTTAATTCATGTCCGTCGCTTCTTGCCTTGCCTTGTCTTCGTGTCTTGTTAATGTTGGATTTGGATATTCTGGTTTTGACCCTGCCTGGACTGTTTACCCCTTTGGATTACCCTTTAATAAATGACTTACCTGCAATTGGTTCCCTCTCCGTGTTTCCTGTAACACCGTTCGTGACAGTTCTTGTTAGTTCACTTCACAGTCCATTAAACTAATGTTAACAAATACAACTTTTGACTTTAACTTAAGAACAGCTAGTGTGACTAACCGTGTAAGAGATGTTTGTATCCTCGAAAAATAAATGTAATTTGTTTTTTATTATTGATAAATCAAGACCTAAACTTGCGGTGGTGATGGCGTCAGTAACCCGCGACATGCAGACATTTTGAAGGTACTTTCAAAAGTAATTTAAAATAATATTCTTAATATCCTTAACGCCGTTTTTACATTGGAATATAATTTGGTTTTATAGGATTATATTGAATTTATTGCTTCCTTTTAATCTGTAGGCCTATTTCGATTAAGAGTAAGGCAGATTCCCAAAAAAACTGGTCAGTTATGCAGAGGAAAACAATGTCTCAAATGTCATTAAACAGCCCAAATATTTGCTGTTTGCCATGGTGGATCGATTTGATCCATGATCAACATTAAGGGCTGCTTAAGCATCTCAGCTGCTTGGCATGTCCACATCAAATTATCCTGACTCATTGAATCTGGATCGAATACGTGAGATGGCGTGAATTTAAATGGTCGGTTTAAAATCAGTCCAAACTGTAATCCTGCTGCAACTAGGTAGTTTTTTCTCGATTGCTTAAACATTTCTTGAAACTATGCCTCATATTATCAGAAAAGTAAACACACATCCATCGCACCCAGTGGCATAACTTTGCTTTAGAAAGTGGTGGAACACCGCGCAATTCGTGCTAGTTTTTTATTTAATAACCTAATTTATTAGGGGAAAGGGTTTAGAGTTGAAAAAACTTAATTTTAGCCTTTTAAAAATACATCAATGTACCAAGGACAGTGTCTAATGTCTAATCAATTGTGTCTAAAACATAAGTGTATTAATATAATAAATCCTTGTTTTTTGAACTGCTGTATAAAATCAATATCACATTAGTAATCATGCTGCTTTTTGGGGGAAAAAACTTCCCGTGATTGCGATGAACTTTATGAAATTATAAAAATATATACATTTCTGCCCCCATATCTTGAATTTTGTAATAATTCTAAATGCATAAAAAAAACTGAATCATGCAGTGTCAGTGAACAAACGCGCACCAGTCTAACCTACTAGACTTCCTATTGCCTTAGCTGAACTTTAGCTAACTTAGATCTCTCAGGAGTCAGGGATGTTAGAAAGACAAATTAACTATTTTGTCTTTTGGATAATTAGCTGTAACTTCGAGGCACAGGTAGCTTAGTCTGTTGTTCATCACCACTCACCTCCACAGCAAGACAAACACAACTGAAAAGAGAGAGAAGGCTTCACTTCTGCGGCCGTCTGTGACTGTGATGTGCATGTGCCAGTCAATGAGACGCGGAGCATTTCTCAGCATTTCCTGACCCCACCTGATATTTAGATTTTTATTTGTCTGACAGGGAAAGCTGTGCGCAAACAGAAAAAAACTATACAATATGACTATACATAAAAAAAAACACTCCCCAGAAAAAAGGACACTCTCTTTAGAGGAAGAAAAAGGGCAGGTGCTCAAGGCCCTTTGATGTGTGCACGTGCCTGCTTACCATTCTGTAACTATTCAAATTATAGTGCTCTCTTGACAGCCTATTATGTTTCCATACAACAGCATTATTGAATTACAGCAAAGTATTTCTCTAACTGTTCTGTTAAAGTTGCAAAGATCAAAGTATAGAGCATAACAAAGATGTGCCTACCATCTGAACTCTGAATAAATAAATATTCTATTTAATTTGTACTGCACTTTAACTATCTTCTCTGAATTTTTAATCTTCAAACAGGAATCCCTTCTGTGGCACTGAACCTGCATTAAGTATTTTGTACTACAACACACAGTGGCATTAAAAGCCTTTGTTAATTAGCTATAATATTAGCTAAAATAACATGTTCAGAAGTAAATAAACAACTAAACAGATTAATATTTTTTGCCGATATTCTGCCATAACTGTTAGATTTAGATGTAGCCAATGTTTTCCAGAGAGAATGAAAGAAATCCCAGTGCAAATCAACTGGAAAACACTTTGACTTATTTTTCCATTAGAAGTAAATTTTATATATATATATATATACACACACACACACACAGTACAGACCAAAAGTTTGGACACACCTTCTCATTCAAAGAGTTTTCTTTATTTTCATGACCATGACTATTCACACTGAAGGCATCAAAACTATGAATTAACACATGTGGAATTATATACATAACAAAAAAAAGTGAGAAACAACTGAAAATATGTCATATTCTAGGTTCTTCAAAGTAGCCACCTTTTGCTTTGATTACTTCTTTGCACACTCTTGGCATTCTCTTGAGGAGCTTCAAGAGGTAGTCACCTGAAAGGGTCTTCCAACAGTCTTGAAGGAGTTCCCCGAGAGATGCTTAGTACTTGTTGGCCCTTTTGCCTTCTGTCTGCGGTCCAGCTCACCCCTAAACCATCTCGATTGGGTTCAGGTCCGGTGACTGTGGAGGTCAGGTCATCTGGCGCAGCACCCAATCACTCTCCTTCTTGGTCAAATAGCCCTTACACAGCCTGGAGGTGTGTTTGGGGTCATTGTCCTGTTGACAAATAAATGGTCCAACTAAATGCGAACCAGATAGAATAGCATGCCGCTGCAAGATGCTGTGGTAGCCATGCTGGTTCAGTATGCCTTCAATTTTGAATTAATCCCCAACGGTGTCACCAGCAAAGCACCCCCACACCATCACACCTCCTCCTCCTCCATGCTTCATGGTGGGAACCAGGCATGTAGAGTCCATCCGTTCACCTTTTCTGCGTTGCACAAAGACACGGTGGTTGGAACCAAAGATCTCAAATTTGGACTCATCAGACCAAAGCACAGATTTCCACTAGTCTAATGTCCATTCCTTGTGTTCTTTAGCCCAAACAAGTTCTTCTGCTTGTTGCCTTTCTTTAGCAGTGGTTTCCTAGCAGATATTCTACCATGAAGGCCTGATTCACACGGTCTCCTCTTAACAGTTGTTCTAGAGAGGTGTCTGCTGCTAGAACTCCATGTGCCATTGACCTGGTCTCTAATCTGAGCTGCTGTTAACCTGCGATTTCTGAGGCTGATGACTCGAATGAACTTATCCTCCGCAGCGGAGGTGACTCTTGGTCTTCCTTTCCTGGGGCGGTCCGCATGTGAGCCAGTTTCTTTGTAGCGCTTGCTGGTTTTTGTGACTGCACTTGGGGACACTTTCAAAGTTTTCCCAATTTTTCGGACTGACTGACCTTCATTTCTTAAAGTTATGATGGCCACTCGTTTTCCTGTACTTAGCTGCTTTTTTCTTGCCATAATACAAATTCTAACAGTCCATTCAGTAGGACTATCAGCTGTGTATCCACCTGACTTCTGCACAACACAACTGATGGTCCCAACCCCATTTATAAGGCAAGAAATCACACTTATTAAACCTGACAGGGCACACCTGTGAAGTGAAAACCATTTCAGGTGACTACCTCTTGAAGCTCATCAAGAGAATGCCAAGAGTGTGCAAAGAAGTAATCAAAGCAAAAGGTGGTTACTTTGAAGAACCTAGAATATGACATATTTTCAGTTGTTTCACACTTTTTTGTTATGTATATAATTCCACATGTGTTAATTCATAGTTTTGATGCCTTCAGTGTGACTCTACAATTTTCATAGTCATGAAAATAAAGAAAACTCTTTGAATGAGAAGGTGTGTCCAAACTTTTGGTCTGTACTGTATATATATATATATATATATATATATATATAAATGATGCTTTATTAACAAGAATCCGGAGGAGCGCGTCAGATACTTAGCTTAATCAACACAGGTGGACCATAATCAAGTAATCAATCCCATAGTATAAATATCGACTTACCTCTATCCATTGACAGTTTATCAGCATCCCTTCTCCACCCCATCTCCTCACTTTGAGTTCACTTTATAATTAGACGGGGAGGGGGGGTACTCTAGGTTCAGGCCATTCCTGAGCTCGGGGCCCTTCCCCAGACAGCACGCCAAATATGCATACCATACCTCAGCTAATTATATGTAAGCGTGAACTCGTGAAAACACCTTCTGTGAGACTATCCATAAGATACTCTGAAACATGAGAACACAAAACCAAACTGATGAAAGCATAAACATTCCTAACGTGTCATAGCATAACATCATACTTTCAGTCATTGTATTTTCATGAGGAAATTATGTTTGCATTTTCATTTATTCATAGCCTATTGTTGCTATACATTTTAGTTCAAAGTGCCATTGTTTAAACAAAATGCTCTATTGATTGACTTTGACGTTTCATACACGTTCAGTTGTTCTGCTTTCAAATTTGATGCAAATAGTATTTTAACAATATGTATACACACCTCCTGAATAACTATACCACTTGTGCAGTAAAAATTCTATAATGGTTATTCTGTAATGGCCAATGGTTTGTGTCTAATGTGTGTGACATTTATTTTGGTATAACATTAAAATTCCTTTTAGAATAATAGTGCATAAATAGGAGAGGCAAAACAAATGAAATTATTTCTGAATTTTCTATACCTTTTATTTATACCTACCTACAGACACGGAAATTACATACACTTTACAGTACAAATATTTTGACCATCCCTTATTCTGACCCTTATTTTCCTATATAATATGTAATATATAATCATATAAATAATCCACGCAAAAATTTAAAAGTAGTTCAACCTGCAATCCTGCTGCAGGTTGTTTCATCGAAACTATGCCTCATTCTCAGAACAGGAAACACAAATCCATAACTTCTCACCCAATTCCCCAAACACCCTATTTTCAGGTAAAAATGAAACTATTCACTCTTGCTGGAAAATTTTTTTTTTCCCTCAGGCATCGCACACAAGACCTCAAAAACACACAACGAAATAGTCTTAAACACTGGTAAGATATTCAAAACAACATTTCCAAAACTGGTAAGTTATGTTGCCTTTTTAGGTCAGTTCAGTGATGCTGTGTCCTCTTCGGCTCCTCTGTCATGCGGTGTTCCTCAAGGGTCTGTCCTTGGGCCGCTACTTTTTTCAATGTACCTGCTGCCTCTTGGGTCAATTCTTAGATGTCACAATGTTTCGTTCCATTTTTATGCTGACGACTGCCAAATATATGTGCCGCTAAGTCAGTCAAAAACCCTTTTAGAGTGTCTGAATGAAGTGAAAGCATGGATGGCTATGAATTTTTTTGTATTTAAATGAGAGCAAAACTGAGTTTGTGTTATTTGCTCCTAGTGACTCAGCTGCTGCGGTTCCTGTTGACTTGGGTTGTCTAACCCGAGACATTAGCCCTGTGGTTACAAACCTGGGAGTCAAGTTGGATGGTCGGTTAAAACTTGATGCCCAGATTAGTGCAGTTGTGAAGACCAGCTTTTTCCAGCTGAGGCAAATAGTCAAAGTAAACTGGTTTTAGCTCTACATGATTTTGAAATTTTAATCCATGCTTTTATCACCACTCGTTTAGATTATTTTAATGCACTTTACACTGGTATTAGCAAATCACTTATGTCATGATTACAACTAGTCCAAAATGCAGCTGCTCGTCTTTTAACTGGAACTCGAAAATTTGACCATATCTCACCCATCCTCCAATCCCTCCACTGGCTCCCTGTGCACTTTGGCCAGGCACTGCTGGTGGTCCCCAAGACCAAACGAAAATTCAGAGGTGACCCTGCGTTTGCCGTGGCAGCTCCGAGACTCTGGAATGAGCTGCCTTTGCACATCAGATTGATTGAGTCTCTTCCTGTTTTTAAATCCCATCTTAAGACTCATTTATTTTCTTTGGCTTTTACCTCAGTTTGAGGGTTGACTTTTAGTTTTGTATTACTGTTGCATTTATTTTTATGTTTATCTATTGTTTTATTATTTTTGTTGTGCCTCTGTTGTATGTTATTGTTTATTTATGGACTGTGTTCAGCACTTTGGTCAACAGTGTTGTTTTTAATGTGCTTTATAAATAAAGGTGGATTGGATTGGATTTTACGTGGCCTATATTTTGATTCATTCATGTACTGCACAATACAACATACAAAAATTATTCTGCCTCAGCATCCCGTCTTTGGTCTGGGTCAGGCCAGAGAATCTGGTCCACATCACAGGCTATATTGGCTTCATGGTTCTCTAGTGGTTGCATAAGACGGAGTCAACAACCCACACAAGTGGCTCAGATAGTGAACTGCTTCCGGCTTTGCTACCATTCAGACGTTCTAGCTTACTGCTCTGCACTTTGCTTCTTATTTCTGTACTTTTCTCAGATTTTTCTAAGATTTTTTACTTCAGCAGATCAGCACAGTGCTCAAACAACAGATTTTTGGCACAAACGCTAAAACTAAAAACTTTGGGACTGGAATAATTCTACAAAAGTTAGACTTTGCCTACCACTGCCAGCAGCTTACATACTGTAGCTTCCTCTACCCCAGATTCGACTATGACAAGGCTTGTAAATACCAGTATTCTAACTCCCCCTGTACATCTTGAGAACAGATTTGAAGCATTAATGAATGTGGGTGAGGAATTCCCAAATGTGTTTAAACATGGATCTGATCAGCCAGCAGCTAACACAGCTACTAACAGGTGATCAAGGACGAGCAGACAGCGGCATTCATCTCAGAGCGCAGCCGAACCCAGGACTCTGATAGTGGGTGACTCTGTTATCAGAAACATCCATAGCAGGACTACAACAACATGCTGCCTTCCTCAAGCAACGGTCTCTGATGTGAACAAGGAACTTAAGAACATTCTGATAAAGCACAAGACTGCAAATCGAATCATCATCCATGTGGGAAAGAATGATATTTGGAAAGAGCAGTCAGAACTCCTTAAGGAGGACTTCAGTGAACTCTTTGAAACACTTCGACTCAAAGTTCAGTCGTTCATCAGTGGACCACTCCCAGCAAGAGGAACAAATATGTTTTCATGGATGCTTGGGCTGAACACATGGCTGCAAAGATCTTGCAGTATAAAAAGGAGTGAATTTCATTGACAACTTCAATCTTTTCTGGGGCCATAGACAACTGTTTAAACTGGACGGCCTCAACCCCAACAAACTTGGTGCTAGAGTGCTTAAAGACAATATCTACTTCTCCCTCCATCATCCTTCAGCAGAGTGTGTCAATCCATTCAGCACACACACACTGGGTATGAGTCATCATGTGGTTGACATATCCCACAAGGACACTGATAACACCATGCAGCCAAAACAAGCACTGCAGACAGACACTATCCCGGCTGAGCCCTGCCCACAGAGTGCTTCACAGACAGACTGTGATATATCAAAACAGCTACAAGATTCAGCACCCAAGGACGGCTTTCTGGAAAACAGCCAGAGAAGCCAGGACAACATATTATTACTCTCTCCAGCATCTCCACTTCTGCGCTTTTCACAGAAAATGGAAGAAATTGGTGTATGCTGGGACTAAACTCTCTCACTCATTCGCTGCTAGCCCTCAGATATAAAAAAAATGGCGGACCCCCCAACCACCAAAGCCTGTGGGCCCTGTTCCTGTGAGAGCTCTCCGACCGCTGCCACAATGCCAGGGCCCAAACCCTCTATCTGCTGAAGGTGAACCAAAAACAACTGATAGCAGCTCTCAGTGATATGAGTCGGGTCCCCGCTATAATAGCAGCAACATTCACAAATGGTTCACTTGCCTGATTTGAACCCGAGTTTGGTTGCTCCCCCTCCCCCTGCCCCCGCTGGACTGTGTTCATATTATAATATTTGAGTCTGAACCGCGGTTCGCTTGCGTCATCAAGCCAGCAGCTGTTTACCCCGTTGCTTGGTATCGACAGTGCAGGAGAAGGCGGCAAATGCATAACATTACTCTCTGCACTTTTTTGTATTACGTTTTTGAACTGTACATTTTGTCTATAAAGCTTCGGTATATAACGGCACTTACGTCTGTCTTACGAATGTGCTGAAAATGCTCTAAAGAATGTTGAAGGCGAACATAAATGAGATGTACAGCTCTCTGCTTGCAGCGCTTCAGTCACGCTCACCAGGAAAGTGAGTGAAACACACACACAAACACACCTTTTCATCAAATATTTGTCATTAAAAGCGGTTCACTTCCGCGATTTGGTACGATTGCGTTCACATAAGCAGCGAAACATGAAACATGGCTAGAAGACAGCTGCAGTGCAACAGTCCTCAATGAAGCAGCCCCTCCTAACTTCACTTACATCAGTGTCTGCAGGATTGTTTGGAGAGGTGGAGGTGTAGCTGCTCTATTTAAAGATGTCTATCAATGCAAGCAAGTGTCATTTGGTCAGTACCTGTCTTCTGAATATCTAGGGATAGTGCTGAAAGGTGCTCCCCTCATTCTGTTTATTATCATTTACAGGCCTCAAAAATACTCTCCAGCCTTTGTTGAAGCGGTCACAGAAATGTTATCAATTATTTCCTCAGACTTTGACTGTTTTGCTATTGCAGGGGATTTTAATATTCACACAGATAATGCAGAAAACAAAACTACAAAAGAAATTATAATGGTTCTAGACACTTTTGACGAGTGGCGCCGATACAGGATGGCTGCCTCCGTGACGTGCTCTGCAGTTGTTTTTGTGTTTTTGTTAGTTTGTCCTGTCTTTAGTTATATTCCTGCAATCAGTTTCACCAGGGACGAATTGCTGGATATTCGGCAACACACATCTCCCAATATTTCACCGGTTTTCAACTATTCTGATGTTTTGCTGGACATTCTTGTCGGCGGAGCGGCTGCGCTGATCACACGCTTCAAGAGGACGCGCAGACGGGGGAAAAGAGCTGGCGCGCTCGTGAGACTCAGAAAACGCGGATTTCGAACGCCGTTGCCTAGCATCCATCTGGCAAATCTCCGCTCTCTACCCAACAAAACGGACGAACTGCTTCTGCTCTCTCGGACAAATAAAGATTTCTCTCACTCTGCTGCTCTGTGTTTCACGGAAACTTGGCTGAATGACACCATACCGGACAGCACGCTCCATCTGCCGGACTTTCAGCTGTTTAGAGCGGATCGCGACGCAGAATCAACGGGGATCTGGATGAACTCACAGAGACCGTAACATCATATATCAGTTTCTGTGAGGATATGTGTATTCCTACCAAGACTCAACTAAATTACAACAATGACAAACCGTGGTTCACTGCAAAACTCAGACAGCTCCGTCAGGCCAAAGAAGATGCTTACAGGAAGGGGGACAATGTCTTGTATAAACAGGCTAAATACACACTGGAAAAGGAGATCAGAGTGGCAAAGAGGAATTATTCTGAAAAAATAAGGTATCAGTTCACTTTGAACGACTCCGCATCAGTGTGGAAAAGCCTAAAGAAGATCACCAATTACAAGACACCACCCCCCAGCACTGTGGAGAATCAACGACTGGCAGACGATCTGAACGAGTTTTACTGCAGGTTTGAAAGAACACCCATCACCTGCCCTGAACACCTCCCCACACAACCATTCACACCATTCACAACTCCTGCAACCAACCCTGAATGCCTCTCCAAACAACCGTTCACACCATTCACAGCTCCTGCAACCCATCCTGAACACCTCTCCAATCAAGCGCTCTCACCATTCACAACTCCTGCATCCCCCCTCTCCTCCACACCTGCAATACAGATCAGCGAGGATGCGGTGCGCCAGGTCTTCCGGAAGCAGAAAAGGAAAAAAGCACCAGGCCCAGATTGCGTTACACCAGCCTGTCTGAAATCCTGTGCTGACCAGCTGGCCCCCATCTTCACACAGATCTTCAACAGATCGCTGGAACTGTGCGAAGTCCCTTCATGCTTCAAACGCTCCACCATCATCCCTATCCCGAAGAAATCCAAAATTACAGGACTAAATGACTACAGGCCTGTGGCTCTAACGTCTGTAGTCATGAAGTCATTTGAAAAACTGGTGCTGGCCCACCTGAAAGACATCACTGGACCCTTGCTAGATCCTCTTCAGTTTGCCTACAGAGCAAACAGGTCTGTGGACGATGCAGTAAACATCGGACTGCATTATGTTCTGCAACACCTAGACAGACCGGGGACCTATGTGAGGATCCTGTTTGTGGACTTCAGCTCTGCCTTCAACACGATCATCCCAAACCTCCTCTTGCCCAAACTAACTCAGCTCTCTGTGCCCACCTCCGTCTGTCAGTGGATCAACAGCTTCCTGACAGACAGGCAGCAGCTAGTGAGGCTGGGAAAATACACATCCAGCACCCGTACAATCAGCACCGGAGCTCCCCAGGGCTGTGTTCTCTCCCCACTGCTCTTCTCCCTGTACACTAACGATTGCACATCTAAGGACCGCTCTGTCAAGCTCCTGAAGTTTGCAGATGACACCACACTCATCGGCCTCATTCAGGACGGTGACGAGTCTGCTTACAGACAGGAGGTTAAAGAGCTGGCTGTCTGGTGCACTCTCAACAACCTGGAGCTTAACACGCTCAAAACAGTGGAGATGACTGTGGACTTCAGGAGAAACCCCCCTGCACTCCCCCCACTCACCATCATGAACAGCACTGTGACTGCAGTGGAGTCATTCAGGTTCCTGGGCACCACTATCTCTCAGGACCTGAAGTGGGACATTCACATTGACTCCATTGTGAAAAAGGCCCAGCAGAGGTTGTACTTCCTTCGCCAGCTGAGGAAGTTTAACCTGCCACAGGATCTGCTGAAACAGTTCTACTCCACCATCATCGAATCCATCCTCTGCACTTCAGTAACTGTCTGGTTCAGCTCAGCTTCTAAATCTGACCTCATAAGACTACAGAGGGTAGTCCGGACTGCTGAGCGAATCATCGGTTCAACCCTCCCATCTATTCAAGAACTGTACTTATCCAGAGTGAGCAAAAGGGCTGTTAAAATCACTCTGGACCCCTCACATCCAGCACACTCCCTCTTTGAACTGTTGCCATCTGGTCGACGCTACAGAGCACTGAGCACCAGAACGACCAGACACAGGAACAGTTTCTTCCCTCAGGCAATCCATCTTATGAACAGCTGATAATAACTGTGGGACACACTACACTATTTATATTTATATACACATACACTTATTTATCCAACACACATACTTAGCGTACAGTTAAAACTTTTCCACATAATATACATGTACATACATAAATGCTCATTTTAATATACCTGCCATACATTGTCAATTTGTATATTGTCAATCCTTACCCACCTATTTGTATTTTTTTGTATTTTTATTCCTTATTGTGTTTTTTGTTCTGTCGCTGTTATGTTGCACTGCGGAGCTCTGTCACGAAAACAAATTCCTCGTATGTGTGAACATACCTGGCAATAAAGCTCATTCTGATTCTGATTCTGATTCTGATTTTGACCTGATTCAGCATGTGCAGGGACCCACCCACAAAGGTGGACACACTCTGGATCTAATCATCAGTAGGGATCTAAACATTTCATCCATTGTTTTTAAGGACGTAGCACTATCTAATCACTTCTGTATTTTCTTTGATATATTGATCTCTGCTACCACTGAATCTAGATCTGTCTCTGTCAGAAGGAGATGCATAAATGAGAACACAAGTGTACTATTTATGGAGGCTATATCTTTAACAACAAGCATTTCTGCAGACTCTGTTGATATTTTCCTTGATTCCTTCAATTCAAAAGTTAAGAATGTTATTAATGATATTGCTCCAATAATAGCCAGTAAGAAAACAAACAGACAGAAATCAGTTTGGAGAAGATCTACAGCAGTTCAGACTATAAATATGAAAATAGCCACAGCTAGATCGAATTTCTTCTCAAACCTTATAAACAGTAACTTAAAGAACACTCTGTGCCTGGTTGAGAGACTGACAAACCCCCCAAGTCAGATTCCCAATGAAATGCTCTCTGACAGCAAATGCAATGAGTTTGCTTCCTTCTTTTCTGAGAAGATCATCAATATCAGGAAGGCGATTAGCACACCCTCAAGTAATGCAGAGGTCAGACAGATTCAGCCACAATATCAAAAAGATACTATATCTATTTTTGAAGCTATTGATAGCAAAATTCTGGAAGACATAGTGCCTGCTATCTCGACACACTTCCCACGTCTTTTTTCAAAAGTGTGCTTAACTGCTTAGAAGCAGATCTTTTAGAAATCGTGAACACCTCACTTCTTTCTGGGACATTTCCAAACTCCCTAAAGACTGCAGTCAACTTCCTTTTATAGGCAAAATTATAGAAAAGGTAGTTTTAATCAGCTGAACAAATACTTAAACTTAAATGGATACCTGGACAATTTTCAATCTGGTTTTTGACCGCATCACAGCACAGAGACAGCATTCATTAAGATAATAAATGATATTCACTTAAATTGTGACTCTGGCAAAATCTCAGTGCTGGTATTGCTAGGTCTTAGTGCTGCGTTTGACACTGTCGATCATAACATACTTCTACAGAGACCGGAAAACTGGGTCGGGCTTTCTGGGATGGTACTCAAATGGTTCAGGTCATACTTAGAAGGGAGAGGCTATTATGTGAGTCTAGGAGAGCATAAGTCTAAGTGGACGTCCATGACATGTGGAGTCCCACAAGGCTCAATTCTTGCACCGCTCTTGTTTAGCCTGAATATGCTTCCACTAAGTCAAATAAGGAGAAAGAACCAAATTGCCCATCACAGCTATGCTGATGATACCCAGATTTACCTAGCCTTATCTCCAAATGACTACAGCCCCATTGACTCCCTCTGCCAATGCATTGAGGAAATTAATAGTTGTATGTGCCAGAAATTTCTTCAGTTAAACAAGGAAAAAACTGAAGTCATTGCATTTGGAAACAAAGATGAAATTTTCAAGGTGAATGCTACCTTGACTCTAGGGGTCAAACAACTAAAAATCAAGTCAGGAATCTTGGTGTGATTCTGGAGACAACTAAATCAGCATACTATCATTTAAAAAACATTGCAAGAATTAGATGTTTTGTTTCCAGCCAAGACTCTGAGAAACCTGTTCATGTCTTTATCACCAGCAGGGTGGACTATTGTAATGGGCTCCTCACCGGCCTTCCCAAAAAGACCATTAGACAGCTGCAGCTCATCCAGAACGCTGCTGCCAGGATTCTGACTAGAACCAGAAAATCTGAGCATATCACACCAGTCCTGAGGTCCTTACACTGGCTTCCATTTACATTTAGGATTGATTTTAAAGTACTTTTACTCGTATATAAGTCACTAAAGCCCCTTTCACACTGCACGTCGGACCCGGCAAATTGCCGGTACATTGCCGGGTCGCCTTCTGTGTGAAAGCAACCACGTCCTGGGATTGATTCCGGCATTGAACCTGGGTCGGGGACCTAGTAACATTGCCGGGTCCAACCCGGGACGAGCGCTGTGTGAACAAAAGCCAGATCTAATGCCGTGTCGAAGTGATGACGCGCGTTATCGCGCAACTCTTTTAACGGCTGTTTTGAAGGAAGATTAACGTTCACGACGAAAAAATATGTGCAAACTGTAATGAAGCAGAGATCAGTTAGTTACTCACTTTCCGCACTGACGCCGAGATCGTTTGCTTGCTTCAGTGAAAGTATAACGTGCCTAACGTTTTCGACTCGTACATTACACTTCACGCCCTGATGTCACGTGTTGTTACGGGATCTTTACGGGTTGTGTGTGACAGCACGCACATATCCCGGGTAATCACTGGCAGTTTGAAAGTGCAAAATCTAGCGACCCGGAAACAATTGCCGGAACACTTTACCCATGTATTTGCCGGAATGGCAGTGTGAAAGGGGTTCAAATGACCTAGGACCGAAATATATTGCAGATATGCTCACTGAATATAAACTTAACAGTCCACTCCGATCACTAGGATCGAGTCAGTTAGAAATACCAAAGGTTCACACAAAACAAGGGGAGTCTGCCTTTAGTTACTATGCCACCCATAGTTGGAATCAGCTTCCAGAAGGGATCAGATTTGCTAAAACACTAGTCACATTTAAATCTAGACTTAAAACTCATCTGTTTAGCTGTGCATTTATTGAATGAGCACTGTGCAATGTCCGAACTGATTGCACTATATTTTCACTGTTTTTTAATGTAAAATCATTTTCTAACTGTTTTTAAATTCATTTTAAGTAAATTTTTTAATCATTTTAAAAGTTTTAAAATTGCTTGTTTTATTATTTTTCTTCATTATTATTTTACTTTCTTTTTATGTAAAGCACTTTGAATTACCATTGTGTACGAAATGTGCCATATAAATAAACTTGCCTTGCCTTGCCTAGCTCATCCAGGATGGCACATCGATGCAAGCTGTGGCAATAAGGTTTGCTGTGTCTGTCAGCATAGTGTCCAGAGCATGGAGGCACTACCAGGAGACAGGCCAGTACATCAGGAGACTTGGAGGAAGCCGTAGGAGGGCAACAACCCAGCAGCTGGACTGCTACCTCCACCTTTGTGCAGGGAAGAACAGGATGAGCACTGCAGGAGCCCTGCAAAATTACCTCCAGCGGGCTACAAATATGCATGTGTCTTTTCTTCAGGCAAGAAACAGACTCCATGAGGGTGGTATGAGGGCGCGACGTCCACCAGGTAGGACGTTTGGCATTTGCCAGAGAACACCAAGATTGGCAAATTTGCCACTGGCGCCCTGTGCTCTTCACAGATGAAAGCATGTTCACACTGAGCACATGTGACAGAGTCTGGAGACGCAGTGGAGAACATTCTGCTGCCTGC